>NW_021941407.1:0-151257 GCF_902148845.1 Salarias fasciatus | reverse complement strand
GGGGGACAAATGCGCACTGGACAAACGCTGGACAAATGGTCCACAAATGGCACGGGGAGGGGTTTATTGGGGGGCCATAAATCTTTCGTTTGACATATAATGTAGTAGATTCTTTTTTCACTCAGCTTTTGGGATTTCTTCTTCAGCCTTTTCTTCTTCATAGAGACATCTTCCAAGGATGAATCAGACAATGACGAGTCAATGGCTAAGGTCGAAGCAGCTTCAGATTCTTCATCAGAGATGACAACTCTTTTCATCCGGCTTGTGGAAGACTCTGCTGCAATAAATCACACACACACACACAAAGTTCTGCAACATTATTTTTTTCTTTTTTCTTCTTCTTGTGTTTCTAGTTACAGCAAACATTCTAGAACTTTCCAAGATGGTGGATGTCAAATTTCAAATATGTGAATATTCATGTAATAACCCAGGAGCGACACAACCTGGCATTTAATTGTTCACCTGAACTAGATGATGGCTCCATCGATCTGTTCCCCGATTTGACTAGTTCCCTCATTAATTCAGCCTTGCTGGTCAGTTCACGCTGAAGGTATTCTTTATCTGACTTCAGCATTTCGATGGTTTCTTCTCAGAGTCTCCCGCGCTCTTGCTCTGCCTCCAGCTGAAGTTTGATCATGGCCAGCTCATGCTTTATTGTAGGAGCTGCACACAACACATAGCAAGGATCACATAAAAGAAAAAAAAAGATTTTTGTAAATATTAAATTATTTTAGCTAAAAGCTGTGACAGGGATGCTATGCCAAGTTTGAAACACAATCTGTAACCTTTTAGGCCTATGGATATGACTTAACCAGGCATCATCTAACTTTAAATTGTTTAAACTGCATTAAATGGTTTGAATGTGACTACAGGTTTCAGCTCTAACTTACATGCTTCAATATTATCAACAAGGCCCACATTTATTGATGCATTTTGGACAATCTACAGAAAAAGAAACAACCCAAAATGGCATTACATACCCATTTCCTCTTCCTCCACAGCAGGACTGGAGGCCCTGCTGTCTTTTGGTGGCGCAGGATTCACAGCTCCCCTTCTCTTGGGCATGGCTATTCACAAAACATAATCAACTGAGGGTTAGCGTTTGAAGCATTATGCTGTGGCTACTGTTAGTTTGAATTTGACTCAAACTTAACAGCTAAAAACTTACACATTAACACTAACATTATGCAGTCACGTTAGCGTTTTCAACATGGTGGCTGGATCAGCTCACCCATGCGGCCAGGATACTAACATAACCTTGGCCGAAAAAAACTTAGGCCAAAAGCCCCCTAAATAACTACATGCACCTTGTTCATGTTTTAAAATCTGTGTTGAAAAATATTACCTCAGAGTTTGGTTTCGCTGCCTTTTGCAAACTGAACTGTTCTCCGCCGTTTCTTTTCAAAGCTGCAGTCATGTGCGTCTTCTCTTCCCTCTGTCGCCTTCTCGTCCCCTGTGCTACTTTCAGGACAGCAAACCATTGTAATGTATAATCACAAATAGAATGTATGCTGAAATGTCAACAAAATAGCTCTAAAAAGACAGCAGAATTTGAGACTTTAAATTAAAGAATTACAAGTTGGAGAACCATTCAATTTATTTTTAACAACTCAGAATTCCCTTTTTCCAGCGTTCAGACTTGCGTGAACGCAGCATTCCCAGAAGGCCATTTTGCATGCAAGCGGGACTGAGAGATCGCATGGATCCCTGGGAGATCGTCGTCCCGCTCTTCAAGTGAAGGATGCAAACATGGCGAATTTATTGAGTGATGAAATTTGTCGATTAATACGACAGGGGGACTCGATACGCAGCCGGAGAAAAATAGTTGTATGGATGCAAAGAAGAGGAATCCTAAAGCGTTGCATGACCTGCTCCACCTGCAAGAGGCCCATGCACCTGAACGCTATCTCCAAAGCTGATGGATATGTATGGTAAGAAACGCCATTGTTTACGTTCATTTTATGCTCAGACATGTCCACTTTTCACATCCTGTCAACGGCGGGGGGGGGGGGGGGGGGGGGGGGGGGGGAGATATGAGATATAGAGATCTAGCTAGCGTTAGCTAGCGATCTAATCTCATCTCTGGTGAAGCCTTGTTTGCCGTGTCCCGCCGGCTGAGCATCCCTGCAGGCTGAGCGAAGCCGGCCGGAGCTGCAGCGGACCGCGACCAGCCGATGAGCGGCTCTGCCGGCCGACCGAAGCCTGCTCCCGCGAGCGGAGCTCAGCCACCGGGACCAGCACGCGAATCTCCTCCTGCAGTTTGCGGTCCGTTTCAGCTCTGCTGGCTGAGCCAAGCGGAGCTGGTGGAATGGCCAGTGAGTGGTGGCCCGACTGTTCTTGGTTTTTGTTTTTGTTTTTTCGTTTAGCGTCTGTTGATTCTCTCTTCCTCAATATATCTGCTCTGTGTTGCGTTGGACATCTCTGCTCCAGTCTCTTTGCACCGGTTGCCAAAGAAAAGTTAATCATTTCCATGAGAGAAGAGACGGACCTCCATGTTTCTTTCGTCTGGGAACTCACACAGACTGGATTTATTTCCGCATATAAAAAAAAACGTCTCAGTGCACGCAGGCACACGTGATGATGTCACTGCGTAAGCTAGAACGTGGCTTTGCTGCATGTAATTTCAAAATAAACTTAACACTCCCACTCAAAGACATGTGTGTAGCTTACTGTGGTGATAAACAAAAATACATATACAAACTGAAAAATTTCAGAGGTACTGAGAGTTTTTTTAAAAAAAAACAAAAATGAAACAGTTCCATCTTTCAGTTCACATCATTCATTTTCTGCCGCTTTATCCCTTTTGGGGTCGCGGGTGGCTGGAGCTGATCCCAGCTGCTGTGGGCGAAGGCGGGGTACACCCTGGACAGATCGCCAGTCAGACAGACAACCATTCACTCACACATTCATACCTAGGGACAATTTTAGGGTGACCAATTAACCTACCATGCATGTTTTTGGACCGTGGGAGGAAGCCGGAGTACCCAGAGGGAACCCACGCACACACGGGGAGAACATGCAAACTCCACACAGAAAGGCCCCGAGCCCCGGCCGGTATTTGAACCCAGGACCTTCTTGCTGTGAGGCAAGAGCGCTAACCACCGCGCCACCGTGCGGCCCACAGTTCACATCACTCTCCAAATAAATACCCTCTGAACTTCTCCATCTTAGCCTTTGTCACTGGCTTGGTAAAGACATCAGCCACCATGTTTGTAGTACAGCAGTACTCAACAGATATCTTCCCTTCTGTGTGTGCAGACCGAACAAAGTGATACTTTATATCAATGTGTTTGCTTCTCTGTCTGCATACTGGGTTTTTGGAGAGAGCAATTGTTCCCTGGTTGTCCTCGTATATCCTGACTGGCACATGCTGATTTTCACTATCCATCCCTTTAAGTAGTTGTACAAGATACAAACTCTCCTGTGTAGTGGATGCCAGTGCAACATACTCGGCTTCGCAGGTGGATAGTGCCACTGTTGGTTGTTTCTTGCTCTTCCAGGATATAACTGGACCATTTTCACTTAAACTGAAACAATATCCAGTTGTGCTCTTCCTGTCATCCTTATCTGCTGCCCAATCAGCGTCACTGTATCCTTCAAGCTGCAGATGTTTTTCACTTTTCCTGTAGTGCAGTTTCTGATCCATAGTACCTTTTAAGTACCGCATCACATGTTTGACTGCAGTCCAATGCTGCTGTTTTGGTTCTGCTAGGTGTTGTGAAAGTTTACTTACAACCCAGCTGAGATCAGGCCTGGTACATGTCATAATGTAGATCAAACTTCCTACCATCTCCCTGTATCCTGTTGGGTTAATTACCTCACCCTCACTGTCAAAGTTTAACTTTTGTTCACAGGGTGTTGATCTTGGTTTGCATTCTGACATTCCAAACTTTGCCAGCATCCTCTCGATGTGTTTCTTTTGAGTCATTCTGATCTCTCCCTTTCTTTGATCAAAGTTGATACCAAGGAAGTGTTTAAGTGGACCCATATCCTTCATTTTAAACCTTCGCTTCAACATTTCTTTCACATCACGGAGTAATTTGTTGTTACTCGCTGCAATGATTAAGTCATCAACCCAAATTAACAGGATCACTTTTTCATTCTCAGACTTTCTGCTGTAGACACAATGATCAGCATCATTTTGTACAAATCCATTCTCTGTGAGATGATCGTGCAGTAACATGTTCCAGTTACGCCCGGATTGTTTTAGGCCATACAGTGACTTGTTGAGTTTGCACACCAAATGTTCACCTGTTTCTGATTTCACCTCAAAACCTTCCGGTTGCTCCATATACACTTCACAGTCCACTGGAGCGTGGAGGTAGGCAGTCTTCACATCCATTTGGTGTAGTATGAGGTCCTCCTGTACAGCGACCTGCATGAGAGCTCCAACACAAGTCATGTTGGCAGTTGGGGAAAATGTCTCTTTGTAGTCGATCCCTTCCACTTGACCATATCCCTTTGCAACATACCTGGCTTTACAGGGCTCGGATCCTTCTGGGCTTTCTTTCATTGTGTATACCCAGCGGCCTCCCACTGCTTGTTTGCCCTTTGGCAGTGAGGTCAGAGTGAAAGTTTCATTTTCTGTCAAAGAGTTCATCTCCTCTTTCATGGCATCAGCCCACATTTTTGACCTCTCAGAGTCCATTGCTTCCTTGAATGTTTTAGGTGTGCCGTAGGCCACCCGGTACAAATAATCAATATTTCCACCTTTGACATCATTACACTCAGCTTTACACTGGTACTCTTTTAAATACTCAGGTGCTTTTCTTTGTCTCTCGGGATACCTTCTTTCTCCCTCTTCTTTCTGAGCGCTCTCAGTCTGAGCCACACCTGTTTCAACATTCTCCTCAACTCTGGACTCTTTACTCTCTTTCGGCTGTCCCTGGCCTTGATTCACAATCCTCTGTGGTGCATCTCCATAACACTCAATGTCATCCCTCATGTCACAACCTGTCTGAGTCTGGCTGTCAGTGCTGCATTTGGTGACGGGTTTTATTAGCCTGTGTTTTGAGACTTTTCCTGTTTCAGGGAAATACACATTATATGCTGGACTGTATTTGTCGTAGCCAACAAAAATTCCCTTATCACATCTGGAATCCAGCTTCTTCTTATCCTGTTTATATGCATAGCATTCAGAGCCAAAAACCTTCATGTTTGATAAGTTAGGTGTTTTCCCTGTGAAAACACAGTAAGGTGTTTGTTGTAGCCGTTTATTGTAACACCTGTTGCGGATTTGAGCTGCGGTTTGCACAGCATGTGTCCACAGATGCTTTGGGAGGTTACTCTCCAGTAACATGCATCGTGACATCTCAAATAAGGTTCTCCAACCCCTTTCTGCAGTTCCGTTTTGATGTGGTGAGTAGGGTGCACTTGTCTCGTGCCTTATCCCTTTACTCCTGAGTAAAGACTGGAACTCCTGTCCGGTGAATTCTGTACCATTATCGGACCTGATGCATTTTATCTTTCCATGTGGAGCTACATCTGCAATGAACTTCTCTGTAGCTTTTGTTGTGTCACCTTTTGTTTTGATAAAGTAAGGAAAAATCATTCCACTGTAATCATCAGTAAATGATACAGCATACCTGTATCCATCTTTATCTGCTGGTTCAATGGGGCCACATAAGTCTGTGTGTACTAGCTCAAGCACTGTTGTAGCTTTAGCATCCGCCTGCCTGTTTCTGCCTTGTGTGAACTTGCCCTGTGTGCAGATTTCACAGTTTTGATTGATCTTGTCATGTTTCCCTTTTATTCTCATCCCTTCAACCACGTTTTCTAATTTTGCAACATCATCAAAATTGCAGTGACCCAGTATTTTATACCACGTCTGGATATCATGACAACTAAACACTCCATCAACATTTTCAGCCTCTGCTGTGTTCAGGTAATACAGCTTACCATACACATCCATCTTGAATTTTGTGCCATCTCTGTGGATTAACCAGTCATTGCCGTCTTTGAAGTGGACCTCTGCTCCGTTGGCTGTGGCTGCTTTGACTGAAAAAATGTTCTGTGGAAACGATGGGATGTAGAGCGCTTGCTTCAGCCTCGTTTTCACGCGTCGCCCCTCGCTGTCCAGCAAGTAGACCTCGGCGTCTCCTCTCATCTTTGCCATTCCGCTCACCTTTGATCCATCCGCCAGCTCGATCACGTGGTCTTCTGGTTTGAAGCTCTTGTCCACGGTGATGAACTTTTTAGCGTCGTTAATCATGTGCGTTGTGGCGCCGCAGTCCACCATGAGACCTCTCTTGTCTCCCTCTCGTGCAGGACAGTCGCTCATCCTGAAGCAGAAGGATGTCGGCTCCGCCTCTGCCTCCGTTTCTCCGTCAGCTTTCCTCACCTGGTCACGGCCTCTGCCGCGACAGCGCCTTTCCCCCGCTGTGGCGCGTCCCACTTTCGGTCCTCTCGTCTCGTCTGGTATTCATCAGGACATGCCCTGGTGATGTGCCCCTTTTTACCGCAGTTGTAGCATTCAACATCAGCCAAGTCCATTTTCTTTCCTCGTCCTCTTCCCCACGGCTTCATCGCTCCGCTCATCTTCATCACATTATCTCCATCAGCACTCGCGTCATTTCTGCCGTATTTCTCAGTACTCTCGTAACTTTGGAGTTTTGTTTTAAACTCGCCAAACGTTACAGTGTCATTGGTTTGGGTGATGTGCACGACGAAAGGCTTGTATGAATCAGGCAGCCCTTTCACCACCATGGCTATCTGAAGTCCATCACTGATTTGCTCGTTGGCTCTTAACGACGTGAAAATAGTCTCTGCTCGTATAATGTAGTCAGTGACTGATTCATTACTTCCTTTGTGGAGCGAGGAAAGTTCACAGTATAAACTCACGACACGGGGTTTATCCTTTCCTGCGTAATGCTCACGGAGGATCTCCAGAGCTTTTCTTCCGTCTCGTTTAGCGTCTCTCATGATCAGCGACAAACTCTTGTTGTCCAGGCATTGCACCA
Source organism: Salarias fasciatus (assembly GCF_902148845.1). Lineage (NCBI taxonomy): Eukaryota > Metazoa > Chordata > Actinopteri > Blenniiformes > Blenniidae > Salarias > Salarias fasciatus. The sequence continues at coordinate 144,298 of NW_021941407.1, read as the reverse complement.
GCTCTGCATATGCCTCTCCATTCTTTGCTTCATCTTCTTCGAGAGCTTCATAGTCATCAGTGGGTATCTGCGGGTCTTCCGTGATTACTTCTCTGAGGCCGCGCAGCTCCATGTGCGCGAGGAACCTCGTTTCCCAGAGCTCGTAACTTTTCTCCTCTCCATCAAACAAAAGTCTGAACCATCTTTGGCCTGCATGACTGGGCCCATAACCTGTTGCGTTGGACATCTCTGCTCCAGTCTCTTTGCACCGGTTGCCAAAGAAAAGTTAATCATTTCCATGAGAGAAGAGACGGACCTCCATGTTTCTTTCGTCTGGGAACTCACACAGACTGGATTTATTTCCGCGTATAAAAAAAAAACGTCTCAGTGCACGCAGGCACACGTGATGATGTCACTGCGTAAGCTAGAACGTGGCTTTGCTGCATGTAATTTCAAAATAAACTTAACACATAATAACAGTACAACAATGTGAATGAGGCCTGGAAAGGTAAGAGAGGAAGAGAGAGAGTGATGAAGGGATGAGGCGCTCCTCTCAGCCTCAAACATTCTAAACATTCAACACGACAGCGTTGTGCAAAAATCTTATAATGCAAAGTTGTCTTCAAAAAAAAAGCACAAAAAAACACTCAAAACTGAGCCTGAAAACTGCTGTGGCAAAAAAAAACAAACAAACAAACTGTTACTCCCCTCGAGTTCAAAATCAAGCGTCAGGAGTTCTTTGGTTTCAAACAGGCATTTATTGAACACGTTGCTTGCTTTAACCGCCTTCACAATGCCGTCAGAACTGAGAATAAAACAGAAACTGACATCAATAACTTAAAACATCCACATGAAATAAATGAAACAGTAACATGAGATCCAAAAAACCGAGTTACAAACTTAATACATTCATAACATCAGCTTTAACACAGCAAAACAAAGGAAAAAATAGAGCCCAAGTAAGATAAACATGACTGACCCAAAAGCCTGTGGCGCTGAAGCAGCAGAGTTTCAGCAAGAAGAAGCTGTAGAAGTAGTAACTGCAGACACTAGCTTAGCAAGACAAGTTGCTGAAAAAGAAGTCTTAAGGAGAAGTGAGAGACCGAGAAAGCGGACTGAGAAAGGCCAGGTGTTGCATGAAGAAAGGTTGAATAAGCTTCAAATTCGCTTTAAGCTCAGTTATGAAAAGTGGAAAACTGCTGCTAAACAAACAAAAAAAGCTCTTGATGCGCGTGACAGTACAGCTTTGCATGATCACATGGTTCGAATAAAAAATACATCTGACGTTGTGAAGCGAGCGTATGAAGAGCTACGCAGTTATGAAACACCTGATGGAGACACTCGTCGCAGAGTAGACACATGTCATGCAGTTTCTGAAAAGATCATACACCATGCAGGACAAACTCTTGCAGCTGAAGAAAAAGAAAAGAGATCAGTGCACTGGAGTGAAGCTGGTTCAGTGTTTATTTCAGCAGGCTCTCAAAGATCCAAGCAATCAAGCAGTGGAAGTTCAAGTCTCTCAAGCAAGTTGTCTGCTAAAAGGCGAGAGGCAGCAGCAGAACTGGCCGCAACTGAAGTCACCCTCAAGATGATGGAACAAATGGAATCTGAAAAAAAGAAACTTGAAGATCTTGAATGGGAAAATAAACAAAGACTTGTAAAACAAGAAGCAGAGAATGCTGAAACTCAAAGAGTGTTAGAGCAAAAGAGAAGAGAACTTGAACGCTTAGAAACTGTAAAGCAGATGAACGCTGCCAAAGCACGACTGAAGGTGTATGAAGAAGAAAGCAACTCAGAGGAAGAAATATCAGACATTCTGCATGAAAGGAGGAAATCAAGAAGGAGCAAATCCAAGTCTGCAGGTCAGTTTGAAACCCAATTTGCACCTGCAAGCCTCAATCCAAGTGCACATTCATTCGTTATGCCACAAGACTCCACAAGAGGGCACCCTCAGAGCAGCGCCACACAGGAAGATGGAATAACAGCACTGGCTAAAGCTTTAACAGAATCCATCAACATAAGTCGTCTACCAGTGCCTGAACCCGCTGTTTTCAATGGAGATCCTATCAAGTACAAGGATTGGAAGATGTCGTTTCAAATGTTGATTGAAAGGAAGAACATCCCAGTGAGTGAGAAGATCTACTACCTCCGCAAGTATATAAGTGGTCCTGCAAGAAAAGCTGTCGAGAGTTACTTCCTGTTGGGAACGGACATGGCGTATCACGCAGCTTGGGACACTTTGGAAGAAAGATATGGGAGTTCATTTATAATCGCCAAAGCATTCAGAGACAAGCTTTCCTTGTGGCCGAAGATTGGAACAAAGGACAGTGTTGAACTGAGAGAGTTTGCAGACTTTCTCAGAGGCTGTGAAGCTGCAATGTTTGAAATTAAGAGTCTCGAAGTTCTAAACGACTGCAGTGAGAACCAAAGAATGCTCAGCAAGCTTCCTGATTGGCTTACAGCAAGATGGAATAGGAAAGTCATTCAGATTGAAGAGGAATGTGGTTCATTTCCAACATTCAGCAATTTTGTTGACTTTGTCACAAGAGAGGCCAAGATAGCATGCAACCCGGTGACATCGCTGCATGCGCTCAAAGCAAATGACTCGGAGAAAGTGAAACTTCCTAAAGCTCGAACTATTGGAGCAAAGACGTTTGCAAGTAATGCAGAAGAGAAGACAGATACAAGCAAATGCATTTTCTGTGAGAAATTAAACCACAAAATTCAGACATGTCGAAAGTTCATGGAAAAGCCAATATCTGAAAGAGTGAAGTTTGTGCAGTCAAAAGGACTGTGCTTTGGATGTCTCAGTTTTGGACACTTTTCCAAGAAATGTGAAAAGAGAAGTATTTGTAATAAATGCAAGGGAAAACACCCAACATGTTTACATGAAGAACGAGACAAAGAGTTGAGAAAGAATGATGGTGACAAAGAACAAAAGGAAGCCAAACAACCTAAAGAACAAGTTAAAGAAACATCAAGCGAGGCAATCTCAAATCGTGTAATCCAGACTGATAATAGTGATCTCACTTCTACAATAGTTCCAGTTTGGTTGTCCACTGCAAGCAACCCAGAACAGGAAATGCTGGTTTATGCCCTTCTGGATAGTCAGAGCGACACAACATTCATTCTACAAGAGAAGGCTGATGCTTTAGACACTGAGAAGAAAGATGTACAGCTAAGGCTTTCCACATTATCCTCCAAAGACGCGGTTGTTCCAAGTCAAAGGTTATCGGGGTTAAAAGTCAGAGGCTTCTACTCATCAAAGAGAATCCCTCTTCCCAACACATACACAAGAGAGTTTATTCCTGCCAATACAAGCCATATTCCTACACCCAAGACAGCAAGAGCATGGCCACACTTAGAACACCTCGCTGAAGAAATCGCTCCACTAATTGAATGCGATGTTGGTCTGCTTATCGGTTACAACTGTTCACAGATGTTGATACCCAGAGAAGTTGTGTCAGGAAAAGACAATGAGCCCTTCGCTCAAAGGACAGATCTTGGCTGGACAATAGTTGGAGGTGCCGATCCTCGTGTGGATTATGGAGATGCTATTGGATGCAGCCACAGGATCATTGTCAAGGAAGTGACACCCATCTCACCATCTGATCAGCTGTCAACGGAGGTGCATTACATCTGTCGCACACAAGTCAAGGAAGTAATCACACCATCAGATGTGATTAAAATACTCGAGTCTGATTTCAATGAAAGGAAAGTAGAAGATTCTCATTTCTCACAAGAAGATTTGCGCTTCATTTCGTTAATGGAAGAAGAAGTGAAAATACAAGAAGATGGTCATTGTGAGCTACCGTTGCCGTTTAAAGAGGACAGACCAAAACTACCGAACAACAAGAGCTGTGCAGAACACCGACTCAAGTGTCTAAAGAAAAGATTTGAGAGGGATAAACAGTATCACAAAGACTACACAAAGTTCATGAGTGAAACCATAGAGTGTGGAGATGCAGAGAAAGTGCCACTTGAAGAACTGGAACGAAGTCCAGCCTGGTACATACCACATCATGGGGTGTACCACCCCCAAAAACCGGGAAAGATAAGAGTGGTATTCGATTGTTCGGCGAAATACGAAGGAGTCTCTTTGAATGACCACCTGTTGACAGGACCAGAGTTAACCAACACACTGGTTGGAGTCCTGTGTAGATTTCGTAAAGGTCCAGTGGCTGTGATGTGCGACATTGAACGCATGTTTCATCAGTTCAGAGTCAGAGCTGAAGATCAAGACTACCTTCGCTTCCTCTGGTGGGACAATGGAGATTTCCACTCCACTCCATCTGTCTACCGCATGTGTGTACACCTGTTTGGGGCTGCCTCATCACCGGCCTGTGCCAACTTCGGCCTCAAGTACATTGCAGCACAAGGTCAAGGTCAGTTCGGTGAAGAAACCATAAGATTCATCGAGAGGAACTTTTATGTGGACGATGGTCTTATCAGTTTTCATTCAGAAGAAGAAGCAGTCCGTTTGGTGCATCAAGCGAAGCAGCTCTGCAATTGTGGACAACTACGGCTTCATAAGTTCATTTCAAATAGCCAGAAAGTACTCGATTCTCTTCCTAAAGAAGATTGCTCAGAGACGATGCAAAACCAAGGCCTCACACTTGGTGAGCAACAGATTGAAAGAGCACTAGGCGTCAAGTGGTGTGTCGCCTCAGACCATTTCCAGTTTCGAGTGGTTGTAAATGAGCGTCCACTCTCCAGAAGAGGAGTGTTGGCTACCGTAGCTTCCGTCTACGACCCACTCGGGTTTGTGGCGCCTTTTGTTCTACTTGGCAAGCAAATACTACAGCAAATGTGTCGTGACAAGGCGGACTGGGACGAGCCACTTTCAAGTGAACTCAAGCAACAGTGGGAGTCCTGGTTGTTGGATCTCAAGAACCTTGCCGATGTCAAGATCGACCGTTGTTACATTCCCAAAGATTTTCAAGCAGTTCAGAAATATGAACTCCACCATTTCACCGATGCAAGCGTTGCAGGATATGGAGTTTGTACCTATTTAAGAGCCATCAGTGAATCGGGACAAATCCACTGCTCTCTTGTATTTGCGAAGTCCAGAGTGGCACCCACGAAAATAACTACAGTACCAAGGTTGGAGCTGTCTGCAGCAGTTGTTGCTGTACGCACAAGTGACATGCTCAAGACTGAATTGGAGATCGAAAATGCAGAAGAATTCTTTTGGACGGATTCACAAGTTGTCTTGGGATACATCAACAATGATGCCAGACGCTTTCACATTTTCGTTGCAAACCGCATTCAACGGATCAAAGAGAGTACTGAACCAACACAGTGGAAGTATGTTCCATCAGAAGACAATCCTGCGGACCATGCTTCCCGTGGGCTAAAGGCAAAAGAGCTCATCGCTTCGAACTGGTTTAGAGGATCAAATTTTCTCTGGCAGAAAGAGCTTCCCAGCGGAGAGGTTAAGGTGGGAGAACTTGACAATGAAGACCCTGAAGTACGCAAGGTTGTTGTACATCACACAGCAGCAAAGATGGATTGTCTGGCAGAACGTTTTCTCAAATTCTCCAGCTGGCCAAGATTAGTCAAAGCTATTGCAAGACTCATCAGATTTGTGAAAGAGTTTAAGAACAAACAAACGAAAATCAACGAAACAACAAGTCTTCAAGAGAGACAAGAAGCTGAACTAACAATCATTGCCATTGTACAAAGAACAGCCTTCTTCAAAGAAATCAAAGAGCTTCAGTCCCAAAAGGAGTTGACTAAAGACAAGACGAGTCGGCTGTATCGACTCAATCCCTTCCTGGACCAAAGAGGCATCCTCAGAGTTGGAGGTAGATTAGAGCAATCCACTTTACATCCATGCATCAAGCACCCAGCTATACTACCGAAAACGAGCCACATCACAAGGTTGCTGATTGATCACTATCATCAGCGAGTGCAGCATCAGGGGCGTGGCATGACAATAAACGAACTCAGAGCAAACGGCATTTGGATACTTGGGTGCAGTCAAGTAGTATCATCTGTTATCTACAGTTGTTTCAAATGCAGGAAATTCAGACGAGGAACTGAAGAGCAAAGGATGGCGGACCTACCAAATGAGAGAACAGAAACAACTCCTCCCTTCACGTATTGTGGTATGGATTGTTTTGGCCCGTTTTATGTGAAAGAAGGAAGAAAAGAGCTGAAGCGCTATGGGCTGCTGTTCACATGTTTATGTTCACGTGCAGTGCATATTGAGTTACTCAAGGATCTATCGACTGATGCCTTTCTCAACTCACTCCGTGCTTTCATTGCCCTACGAGGAAATGTGCGTCAGCTTCACTCGGACCAAGGTACCAACTTCGTAGGAGCAAAACGAGAGTTTCTGGGCGCAATTAAAGAAATGGATCAAGAAAGCCTGAAACAACTCGGTTGTGAGTTTGTCATGAACCCTCCCTCTGCCAGTCATATGGGTGGAGTGTGGGAGAGGCAAATTCGTACAATCAGAAGCGTGTTGACCTCAATTCTGGATCAGTCATCACATACATTAGACAGTTCATCGTTAAGAACCTATTTGTATGAAGTGATGGCCATAGTAAACAGTAGACCCATCAAACCTCACCTACTTAATGACCCTACTGGACCACAACCACTAACACCCAATCTTCTTTTGACCATGAAGTCGTCAGTCATACTGCCACCACCAGGAGACTTCGTCAGGGAAGATCTGTACCATCGCAAGAGATGGCGTAGAGTTCAATACCTGGCCAATGAGTTCTGGCACAGATGGAGGAAAGAATACCTGTTAAGCCTACAACAAAGACAGAAATGGCAGAAAACACGAAGAAATGCAAAGATCAACGACATAGTGATCATGCAAGATGACACAGCCCCCAGAAACCATTGGAAGCTCGCTAAAGTCACAGCAGTGTACCCAAGTGAAGATGGATGTGTACGCAAAGTGCAGCTGTTAATCAGTGATGATGCATTAGATGACAAAGGAAAGAAGCTCAGTAAAAGAGTGTACTTGGACAGACCTATCCACAAGACTGTCACCTTATTAGAAGCAGAATAGTCCCACTCATAGGTTAATAATAGAAATCACAAGTGATTTGGTGGGAGTGTAGCTGCCATCAGAGACAGTTGGTATATTTTTTGGTTTATTATTTAATCACTTAGGTTAAAGAGGCTTAAAAATACACAATAAATAAATCAGTAAGTTAATTTAGATAAAGTTCATTTATTTTGTTAAAATGATCTTGTAAATTAGAGAGGAACCTATTTTTTGTTCCGTGTTCGGTTGCTCGTCGGACCACATTAAGGGGCGTACGCATTTAAAGCCACAGGCGGTGCTGTGCGGGAGAAGGCTGCAAGAGACGGCGGCTCAATATGTTTATTTAAAGACAACAAGCGTCTTTTCTTTAAGGAAGGAGCCATTAAAGATCATCTTTACCCCCTCATGAGTTAATGAGGCCAATGAGGTACAAGTTTTTCCTTTTTTTCTCAGAGTTTTTTCTCTCAACTTAAATGCTTTACAGAAATGTGGCTGTAACTCAATTTAAATGCCACTTCTTAAATGTACTTTTGAACTGAAAAACACTTCTCTCATTAAAGAATTAACTTAAATGCTTGTCAAAGCTCCAAAATGTAAATAATAAATCTTCCTTCCCTTATTAGAATCAGAAACTATAACCTTTAGTCTCAACCAAAATTGCGAAATATTGCCCTTTCAATAATTTTAGATTTACCCTTTATGATTGTCAAGCACTTCAGATTAACTTAGAATTACCTTAATTACCTTAACAACAGCCAGTTTGCATTAAAAAAAAAAACAATTTCTTAACTTAATCTTGTACTTCAGACCACAGCAGGTTACCCAATTAAAGCACTTAGAGTCCCTTTTAAGTTAGCACAGTTAACCCACTTCTTCACATTTAACTTGTTTAAACGTGTACTTGGTTGTAGGAGAACCACGCTGCACTCCTGGACTCTGGCTTCCTCTGCTTTGGGAAGCCCGCATGCAGTCAGTCCTTTCTTGCGATGCTTGAGAGCGACGTCATCCGTAAACGAGCTGCTCGTTGTCGGCACCGCAGCCGCGACAGGACCCGCTCTCCTCTCTCCTCTTCTCCAGCACGAAGCAGGCTGAGTTCTGACTGTTACTCCCCTCGAGTTCAAAATCAAGCGTCAGGAGTTCTTTGGTTTCAAACAGGCATTTATTGAACACGTTGCTTGCTTTAACCGCCTTCACAATGCCGTCAGAACTGAGAATAAAACAGAAACTGACATCAATAACTTAAAACATCCACATGAAATAAATGAAACAGTAACATGAGATCCAAAAAACCGAGTTACAAACTTAATACATTCATAACATCAGCTTTAACACAGCAAAACAAAGGAAAAACTTGTACCTCATTGGCCTCATTAACTCATGAGGGGGTAAAGATGATCTTTAATGGCTCCTTCCTTAAAGAAAAGACGCTTGTTGTCTTTAAATAAACATATTGAGCCGCCGTCTCTTGCAGCCTTCTCCCGCACAGCACCGCCTGTGGCTTTAAATGCGTACGCCCCTTAATGTGGTCCGACGAGCAACCGAACACGGAACAAAAAATAGGTTCCTCTCTAATTTACAAGATCATTTTAACAAAATAAATGAACTTTATCTAAATTAACTTACTGATTTATTTATTGTGTATTTTTAAGCCTCTTTAACCTAAGTGATTAAATAATAAACCAAAAAATATACCAACTGTCTCTGATGGCAGCTACACAAACTATGATGCCCACTTAAAGTCCAGTAGTTTCCTCAAAGGGTGTCCACATGAGGGTTCACTGTTGTCCACTTCCTGGTCTTGGAGCCTCTTTCAGGATCGATGCTCAAGAAGCTCCTGTTAATGAGCAAAGACAGTGTCAGTTTAAACAGGCTTATGTACTGCAGTCAACATTTATCAAAGTGTTCAGCTGAGCCTTTTCCCATGCCACACCCTCATAGAGCTATCATCCAAACTTGTTGGACCTTCCTCTCACCATAAAATTATTTTTCACTCTTAGCCTGACAGTCAACAGGATGGTTAGCCTCGTCCTCTGATGACCCAGAAAGAAAGGGAAAAAAGAGAAATTACACAAAGGAAACCAACAATACACATTGAAGTTGGAAAGCAGATTATGATCATCAGCATGTATTGAAAAGATGAAATCTGTACATATTTGCTGGTTTGTAAAAAAACAAAAAAACAAACAAAAAACATATATGAATATATATATATATATATATATATATATATATATATATATATATATATATATATATATATATATATATATATATATATATATATATATATATATATATATATACATATGAGAAAAAAAGAAAAACTTAATGGACATTTTTTGACATCTTAATGGTCTATGAAATCACTCCTGTTCTCCTCTGGCTCTATTTGAGTATGAATTCTTATAAATCCTCAACCCTGTGAAGAACAATGAAGTATTTAACATATTTTTATTTTTCAGAACAACCAGAGCTTTAAGAATATGCATGCTGTGGCGGTGTCATGTCAATGTAGAAAAATAGATATGACCAAATAGAGAGAGGAAAAAAACAAAAATTAATTTCACGCATATATATCGCAAACGCACAGAAAATGATCAAGAAGTGAAATGTTATATCGCTTTTCTTTGAGGTCTTGGGGGTTAAGAGAAAAATAACCAAGGCTCCAACGATGATATAAAATATATTATTTACATTATTTGCAGAAATGGCCCACTCTCCTGGTGTGTCTGGACTGAAAGCTCTCTGTGTTTGCAGTGAGGCAGAGAGCCACAGTACAAGCCTGACATCTGCATGAGGTTCTGACCATTCTGTGTGTTTTCTGCAGTAAACAGGAGTTACCCTTCATCTCAGGCCCATTTCATGGTCTCAGCTTGCATATGATGCAGAAGTGGTCATTTATGCATTTTTTATTAGGATTAAGGGGAGATTTCCTGATAGCAGTGATCATACACTGCAAACGTTAGCTAGCTAGCGTTAGCTAGCCTACATCAGACCACACAGGGCAAACGCTAACGTTAGCTAGCTAGCGTTAGCTAGCCTACATCAGACCACACAGGCAAATGCTAACGTTAGCTAGCTAGCGTTAGCTAGCGTTAAATAGCTAGCGTAAGCTAGCCTTCATCTGACCACACAGACAAACGCTAACGTTGCTAGTTAGCTAATGGTGCTAAACGTTGCTATTGGTGTCACTAGCAGCCTCTCACTAGGTAGCTACCGTTCGCCGTTCATTACATACAGGAGGACATGAGAGAACTTCTAACAGTTTCGGCCTCCTGCCAACAAAATATAAACTGTGTCATGCGATAAACGTTCATTTGAAAGTAAATATTAACAGACGTTTTGCAGGCAGCTCACCTTTTCCTTTCAGCCCAGACGACAAAGTGAAAGTGGCGCCTCCTCTGAGCTCCACCCTCTGCTTCCGTCAGTGCTCCGTCCAAAGCCCCGCCTCCACAAACTGGCTCAATGCTCCGTGTAGGAAGTGTAAATGCTGTCAGTTAGATAAGCCATATGTTCACCTATCAACTTCTTGTAGCGTTTATGGAGCGGTGGCAGCAGAAAACAAGGATGACTGTTCTTTAGATTCAACACACTGGACCTTTGTTGTTACAACAACTAAGCAACCAGACAAGTACACAAGCGCCCCCTAAAGGCGTGCAGGTCGAGGCCACCCCCATGGCAACCCCTCTGAGTCCCGGTCTGACAGGACATGAAAATAAAACAACACTAAAAGAACAGAAAAGTGGCAACAGCACACAATAACAACCCCCAACATGACTATAACACAACCAAGCACAAATAAACAAAACAGAACACTTAAAACGGCCCTGAAATGGCCCCAAAACAATCTCGTTACCCATGATGCCTAGCGGCCCGGTCCACAGTCACTGGGGCAGCGGCATTATTCTGTAGTTCAGTTAAGTCATGTGACTTACCAAGGAATATTGAATCCAATGTTTGACTGTAATGTTACTACTGAATGCTGTGAAGGCCTTGCATTGTTTTACTGTGTTGCTGTGATATTACAGACCTTGTTGTGATATAACAGGGGTTTTAGATTGCAGGATATTACTGTAAAATAACAGTGAGATGCTATAAAATCCAAGTCTATTGTAGTTTTTACAGGTATTCATTGGGATATTACAGGGAAACTTCATTACAACAAGTTACTGTAAAATAATACTGTTAATTATTGTGAAATGCTGGAAATTTTTTACAGTGCAGAGCCTCCATCAGGACCTCCAGAACAGACCAAAGCTGTTCAGAGGAATGAATGTCCATGGTAGCATCAATATAGCATCCCAGGGTTCTGACTGGACTCTACAGTTCCTCCCTGTCTGGAGGACGCTCTACAGGGAGCCATAACATGTGAGCCTGACAGGCTGAATAGACTGTAGACCTGACAGCACCTGTGGAAAAGAGCAAGGTTCAGTCTTAGAGTGGAAACCCTCATATCCAGGTGTCACTGCAGGCATGATGGGCTGATAAAGTGTCGTCTTGGAGGACCAGATTCTGCATGGGCAGTCAGAGAATGGGTGTGTGTGGTGTGTCAGGTGTTAAAGTGTGTGTGTCCTGCTTCAGCAGGGCCGATGCTGCTCTGACCAACACGGTCTCAAGGCTTCCAGCAGACGGAGCCTCATGATGCCCAACAGCCTCGTCCTGGAATCTTCAAGCTGGACGCCAACTGAACACCAGAAGAAGAAAGGACCCCAAGCAGGGGGATTAAAATGTTTGCTATGTGGCATGTAGCATGTAGCATGTAGCATGCTGTCCACAGTCAGTGATGGGCCGCTCCGTCACACTTCATAGCGCAGCGGTTCACCAAAACAACCGTTCAGTTTGTGATACAAGCATGAAAATTTGTTCACATATAGACAAAGGCATTCCAAAAAGAACTGGATATGGAGGCATCAGAAACTTTCAACATGGCGCCCATGGCAGCCATTTTTCAAAATGGCCGGCAGCAACAACAGTTTTCTTATGAGTAATGGACATAATATGATATTTAAGACATATTGACCATTCTTAGTACTTGGTAAATGTCTTATGGATAATTGAAAAGTTGTCATGAATATTCAAGATGGCCGCTAGTTTCAAGATGGCAGCCGTCACTTGTATGATTGCCTGATATAGGTGATCTCGGTGTCAAAGCGTTCATTTTTCATGATGCAGAATTCAGATTCCCTTCAGATCCCCTTCTGGACCTGCCTACCAGATGAGGCCAGTCCAGTTATGAACTCATCACTTGCAGATGTAAGCAGGGCTGCGCTGGGCAGTTCCAGAGCACGGCCCTCTGTTCCTGTGAAGGCGAGTGTGAAGAGTCTTCCTTGTGATAGACCTAAAGCTGGATTCAACCCTCTATTCTCTTCTATTCTAGTGGATTCTGTTGCTTCACTTTGGTCACTCCGGTCTGCGTTGGTAAAAGAATCATGTCCCGTTGGAATCAAGGCCAAACACCCAGAAAAAAAGCAGTTCTAACTCCAAACACCAAAATCCTGTCTGTCTCCAGACAACATCAACGCTGATTGGCCGTCAGGACACCGTGGGTGGAGTTCTCGTCAACTGGCCACCCCGAACCCCTTTTGGATCGTTTGCGCCGCCTCCGTTAACGCTGCGCTCAGTCGTGTGTCGTCTCCTCTTTGAATTCACTTTGAATGTAATGACGTGGCTCCAGCCATCCAGGTCTGGACGCAGCTTTAGGTTTGGCCTCACTGAAGACTCCTGGGAGCTAAAACGTTTGTAATTCAAACTCTGCATTAAAGGAAAAGTACAGTTTAAACAGTTTTCACGTTGTCTATAGAATGAAGTACAACAACATCCTCACCCAGAAGACTTTTCTGATCCCAACAGTGCTTTGGCAAAATTTACATCCAGAATGGAGCGGCAGACATCCGTATACAGCTAGCAGACGGGGCTTCGGTAACGCCGCTCCTAAAACGGCTTCAATCGTCCAAAAACTCATTAGTTTCACCAGTATTTCATCATGGTCCCCTAGCGCCACTCCTCCATGACAGCCCGGTGTCGCCACATACATGTTGTAGTGATTCTGTTGACCTCTGAACTGAAAGCTTTGTTTATGGCTGCCACACGCATGCGCAGTACGGCTCATTGTTTCCGGGGCAACCGGAGGCGACACAATAACTTTCTTCTTCCAGTTTAGTGCAAAATGGAGGAATATTTATGGGATGAAGATGTTGTGGACGAGAACTTTGAATATGAAGAGCGTCTTTACAGTTTGGAGCCAGAGTGTACAGATGAAGAGCACATCGAAAGGCGAGCGCAGATTCAAAGAGAAGAAAGGCTGGCCAGAGCCGGACTGCGCAAACAAAAAATATTCAAAAAAACTAAAAAAAATCTTACAAAGAAAGGAGAAAAATGAAAAAAAAAAAAACTGCATCAAGAAAAATGCATAATTCCACAAAGAGATCATCCGTATGGAACCAGTCTGAAGAAATGGCGGCCATTTTGAATTTTCAATGAAACGTTCAATGATCAAAACAACACATTACCAAGTCAATATGCTGAATACATTCAACAAATCTTGTCTGCAGGAACATTTTGGATCCATCTCTCTGGAAAACAGTTGTTGCTGGCGGCCATTTTGAAAAACAGCTGCCATGGGCGTCATGCTGAAAATTCATGATGCTCCATATCTAGATCTTTTTGGAATGCCTTTGGCTGGACGTGGACCCAATTTCATGCTTGTATCACAAACTGAAGGATTCCTTTATATTTGGGAGCGAAGCTGTTGGACGATTATAGAAAGCAGAGGAGAAAAGCTGAATCTCCCTGCAGGTTCTAGACACTGGAAATACACTAAACCTTTGGACAGGGCTGCACGGTGGAGCAGTGGTCAGCACTGCTGCCTCACAGCAACAAGGTCCTGAGTTCAAACCCCAGCCAGAGCCTGGTGTCCTTCTGTGTGGTTTGCATGTTCTCCCTGTGTTCTCTCTCTCTCTGCTGACTGGATGAGCGTCTTCTCTGAAAACATTGGTCTTCATCTCTGTTCTCCTCATCACAGCTGTTGTAAAGCACTGTGGGGTTCAGGGGGGTGGAGGGGGGGATTGGAACTCCTCAGAAGCTTTTTAAATGTCTTTTCCATGTGGGCAGATTCAAGTTTCCAGTCTCAGCTGAGCTGCAGAGCAGCAGCTTTCCATCCTCCACTCACTGTGTTTGTGATGCTCCAAGTCAGAGATGTAGAACTGAGTCCATGACAAACATTGATGTGGTTTTCATTGTTGCTTCTTCTTCAGGTTGAGCTGCTGTGGTCTGTCAGAGAGAAGCTGTGGAGCTCTGTCCTCAGTTCTCAGCTCTCAGTCCTCCAGTCTGACACATCTGGACCTGAGTAACAACGACCTGCAGGATTCAGGAGTGAAGCGTCTGTCTCTTGGACTGGAGAGTCCTCACTGTAAACTGGAAGCTCTCAGGTCAGGATCCAGCTGCTGCTTGATCATGTGGAGGATCTTCCTTCTTCCTTCTTGACTTGATGCAGCCATGTTTGTGTCTCCAGTCTGTCAGGGTGTCTGGTCTCAGAGGAAGGCTGTGCTTCTCTGGTCTCAGCTGTGAGATCCAAGTCCTCCCATCTGAGAGAGCTGGACCTGAGCTACAACCATCCAGGAGACTCAGGAGTGAAGGAGCTGTCAGCGGCAGTGGAGGATCCACACTGCTCCCTGGAGACTCTCAGGTATGGACACACAGCAGGAGCTCCTCATGGAGACTGAGATGTTCTTCACAATGTCTCCAGTTGATGATCAGACTGGTTGGAAAGACTCTGGGAGGAGAAGCGTGTTTAATGTTGAACAGCATCATCACAGACTTCAGAACTACTTGAGAATGAGAAGGTTTCAGTCAACTTCATTTGAGATTTTTATAGTTTCAATCAATTAAATTCAGCTTCATTTTTGCTCAAAAAATACACCACAGTCATTTCTCGGCACTTTCACAGAGAAAACCCAAGAATTTTATTTTTTTTAATTTGTTTATTTTTGTTCCTTCCATGAAAGTGGACAACATAAATTAAGAATAAATGCACTCTGCATTTTTTCCAAATCAACACCTCCATGATTGGAAACGAGCAGCAAGAAGAAAACAATTCTCGTATGTGCCTGCCCCTACTTGAACACATTCAATTTAAAAATTAAAAGAAAAGAAAAAAAAGTCTAATCTCACATACAAATCCCTTCACCAACAGCACTCTGAATATAACAAAACTCAGAACTATTCATCATCATCGCCATCAACGTTCATTTTAAATTTCAAGTCCATATTGACAATTTTTTCCTTTGTTTATACATTTTATTAAATCTATAAATATCTATCCAACCTTTTAAATCTTGTAATTGAGAATTCCATATTCTTTCACCAACAACTGAAATACACACATGTTTCATGGTGGTCCGAGCAACTTGGTGCCTGAAATTAAATCTTCTTCTATGATTTTCATCTTCTGTGCTAAACACAAACAACTTTTGCAGATTTTCTGGTAAGACTCTATTTTTGGCTTTAAACATAATTACTAGTCTGAAGTTCTATAATCTCGTTAAGTTTCAATAAACCTGGTTTAATAAATAAACCATTTGTTCTCCAGATTTAACTTTATAAATGACTCTCACTGCTCTTTTCTGCAATAAGAACAAAGGCAATATTCTGCCCGTACACGTATTACCCCACACTTCTGCACAATTACTCAAATAAGGCAATATAAGTGAGCAATATAAGATTCTCATTGTTTTACAATCTAAAACACACTTGATTTTGTTCAATATAAAAATATTCTTTGACAACTTCTTTTCAACATATAATACATGTGATTTCCATGACAAATTTTCATCCAATATGATTCCCAAAAACTTAAATTCCGATACCTTCTCAATATTCACTCCATTCATGGATAATGACACTTCAACTTTATTTCTTTTAGCAAAAACCATAAACTTCGTTTTTATCAAATTTAACGATAACTTATTTACGTCAAACCAAATTTTAAGTTTCACCATTTCACTTTCAATATTTTTAGATAACGTTTTTAAATTATCTCCTGAACAGAAAAAAATTGTGTCATCTGCAAACAAAACAAACCGTAACAGATCCGAAACATCACAAATATCATTGATATATAAAATAAACAGTTTTGGCCCCAACACTGAACCTTGTGGGACCCCACATTCAATCTTCAAACATTCTGATGACCAGCAAACTGCACATATTGTTGTCTGTTATGTAAATAACTAGTGAACCAATTTTGAACAACTCCCCTCACACCGTATGCGTTCAATTTAGCAAATAGAATTGAATGATCTATTGTGTCAAATGCCTTCTTTGGGTCAATGAATACTCCTGTTGTATATTTCCTTCTGTCAGTTTTGCTGTGATTTTTTCTATTATTTCCATTATGGCCAAAGCAGTGGACCGATTTGTCCGAAAACCATATTGACTCTCACTTCATATATTGTTTTCTTCAATGAAGTTATCTAATTTTTGAACAAACAATTTTTCTAACACTTTTGAAAGTTGAGAAAGTAAAGATACCGGCCTGTAATGATTAAAGCTGTGTTTATCTCCTGCCTTGAAAAGCGGAATGACCTTTGCTGTTTTCATCTTATCTGGAAAAACACCTGTTTTGAATGAAAGATTATAAAGTGGTTTTATTATACAGTCAGTCGTCATTTTTACTATTTTCATGTCTATTCCATCACTGTCGGTTGACATCTTATTTTTTGCATTAGCTACCACTGAGATAATCTGGTTTCCACTAATCTCACTAAGGGCCAATCCCAATTCTACCCCTTACCCCTACCCCTTAGCCCTTAGCCCTACCCCTATCACTCTCCTACCCCTTTTAGAATAGGGCTGAGGGCTAGGGCTATCTTTGCAGCACTATGAATTGGGATACCCCTTGGCCCTTTAAGCCCCGCCGCACTCCTATAACAACAAAAAATTATGGATATTAGAAATGATAGAAATTACATTAGAAATTACTTTTATTTTTTAATAATGGTATTATTATTTACCTTATATTTCTTTTTGAGGTTCTCCCACTTTTTTGAAGCTTGCTGGGCTGTAACTTCCCCTTCCAAGCCATTTTCTTTTATGAATTTCCTAAAGTAATACAGATATATTTATATAAACACGTTTTATTACTGACATATTATAGCTTAGACGAATAATATAATTTACTCCCAATGTGTTTTGGCGCTGTATTTTGATTTAAAAAACTTTTCTTCCTTTTTAACCTCTAAACCCGGGGTCCTCAAATACAAATCTTGACGGTCCACATTTGCTTTTTATATACAAGCATGGGTCCGGACTTCAGCGCCCTGTGGGGGGGGGGGGGGATGAAAACAGCAAAGATGAAAGATGAAAACAGCAAAGGTCATTCCGCTTTTCATTACATGAATGCCACCTCATTCATGTAATGAATCACCTTACTGTCCTTAATGAAATGATTGCGTAGGTCTAATGCGCTAGATTTATAACCCATTACACTATTTAATATGTTCAATGTACCCTTAATATTGTTTGTATTTTCTTGTAGAATTGCATTATAATATTCTTTTTTTGCCTTTCTCAATATATTGGTTAACTTAATTTTGTACACTTTATATTTTTTTTCCAGCAGTCTCTGTTATGGATTTTATGAAGTCTCTATAAAGTTTATTTTTCTTTTTACATGCATTTTGTAGGCTCCTTGATATCCGGGGACTTTTGTTAGAAGTTCTACGCTTACATAATGGACAGCGCTGATCGTAAAGAGCTAAATAACATTGTAAAAATGTATTATATGCAGTATTCACTTCGTTTGTGTAAACCCCATTCCACTCCTGTTTTAAGAGATCATTTCTAAAAGAATTTAGTCGGTCACGAGTCCTCACCCTTTTATATCTACGGCAATTTTCTGTATTCTTTCATTGTAGTTCATAATTAAATGTTACAAATACAGGTAAATGATCACTAATATCATTTATCACAAGGCCACTAGTAATGCTGTTATCCAGAACATTTGTGAAAATATTATCAACTAGTGTTGCACTGAAGGATGTAACTCTACCAGGCTTTGTGATCAATGGGTCTCGTCCTCTGCTGTATAATGTGTCCAGAAAGTCTGAAGATTGTTCATGTGTAGATACCTTTAAAAGGTCGATGTTAAAATCACTACAGAGTATAAGTGATTTATTGTCATTTAAATCTTCCATTAAATCATCTTAACTATCCTTAAATGTTTCTACATTTGATCCTGGTTTTCCTATAAACACATGCAACAACCATGTTCCTCCTTTTTTCTAATTCAGTTTCCACTGCAGTACACTCCATTAGATCGTCAATTACAACTGTGAAGCGTTCCACTGGTTTACATTTTAAATTCTTATCAACATAAAGAGCCACACCCCCTCCACTCCTGTTAGTTCTATTGGTCACATATAAATCATAACCTTTAATGCTCAAATCAACATCCTTCTCTTCATTAATCCATGTCTCAGACCAACCTATTAAACTGAAATGATTTTTAAACGTGTCCAAAAATTCGTTCATTTCCGTAAAATGTTTAGGTAAACTTCTACAATTGAAATGACTTAATGAAAGGGTCTTATCGAGCTCAACGCTGTCCTGAAGAAGTTCCTCAGTATAATATCTGCAAGAATCATGAATGTGACTGAAAACATGATTCTCTGGATCTACATCCTTTTCAAAATCATAAATCCTACGATCTGTGTATTCCGATCTTAAAAAAAGAAGGACTATTAAGTGTGTAATTCATTAAACAAAAGTAATTTATATCCTGTCTTTTTTTCTCTCTTTCTCTTTCCTCTTTCCTTCTTTTTCTTCCCTTCTCTTTAAACTTAAGTTCTTACTCCATAATACAGGCTTTCAAACAAATCTCGGCAGAAAACAAAAATCAAAAAACAAACAAACAAACGAATGAAACAAAAAACAAAACTAAATTCATCATGACTTGTAATGATCCAGATCTCTCAAACTTCTGACCACAGACACTTCAGCTTGCTCTGGGGTCCATTTAACCCAATATACACTTTTCCCTTCCTTGTCCAGGTTGCTTGGATTTTGCTTTGCTCTCTGAGGATGCCGCTGTTTCTTGCTATCTCAGCATTTTTCTTTGTCAGGTGCTCATTCATATACACCCCAGAGCCTTTAAGTTTTTTTGGCTTGTTTCAACACTTCCACCTTGTGCTTCCTGTTTAAAAACTTAACCACAATTGCGGGGTTAGCTGTATGATCCTCACGTGGAAGAGTGTGGCAAGCTGAGATCTGATGACTCTCCAGGTGAATGTCTTTATAAGACAGAAACTGAACACCTTGTTTTTCCAGGGTGTGCAGCTCCTCAAATGGTGCATCCTCACCTTGTTGGTCACCAGCTGAGCTGGCAACCCCAGCATAGCTTCGATGTTGAGTCTCTGGTCCAGTGACTATCAGGCCGTCAGCTCGGGAATGCCGCTCCAAGTCGTCAACCCTTTGTTCCAGTAATTCAGTTCTCTGATCTCGTTGCTTGATTATTAATTTCAACTCACGAATCTCCTCCATTAGGCCAGTGAGGCTTTTTTGTTGCTTCCCTATAGTGCTGATTTCTTCCGACATAAAGTTGAGGGAATTTTTAATCTCTGCCATTTCCTCTGTTAACTTTTTGGTTGTCATCTTGTTTTAAGTGTTTCAAAGAAGACTGAAAAGTCCACATGAGCAACAGTGACTCTGGAAAGGAAAAACTCTCTTTTAAAAGAAAAAAAAATATGATCAGAACCACTCTTGGTAACTTCCTGCTGTCCCGGTCGGGGTGTCCAGGTCCCTCGTCCTCTTCTGTGTCCTCGTCCATCCCTGTGTGCTTTGTCAGTCCCACCTGTGTGTGTGTGTGTCTGCCTAACCTCATGTTTCAGTCTTTCAATGGTCTCATCTATCTATGGTGTTCTGTCTCTGTCCCTCACCCCAGTCTGTTTAGTGTTGTCTCTGTCTTTGTTCTGTCCTGCTCCGTCTCAGCTTCCTGCTGTTCTCCACATCACCCATGACACCTGTTATAACCCTGTTTGGGCTGTGTGTGTGTGTGTGTGTGTGTGTGTGCATGTTCTGAGTAGTCGGGTGATGTCTACATGCTGTATTTAGTGTGTCTTCCTCTAGTAATGTGTTGGTATAGACACATTGAAGGATGTATGGACTGATAGCAGGGCTGTTAGAAACACCCCATAATAACCACTTCATTCACATTCCTATTAACGCCATGAATTTATTTGACACCTGATTAACCTCTCTCTCTCTCTCTCTCTCTCCCTCTCTCTCTCTCTCTCTCTCTCTCTCTCTCTCTCTCTCTCTCTCTCTCTCCTCTCTCTCTCTCTCTCTCTCTCTCTCTCTCTCCCTGCAGGGTGGACCATGGTGGACAGCAGAGGCTCAAACCTGGACTGAGGAAGTGTAAGTTGGACTCATCACTGTCCGTTTGTCTTTCAATCAAAGCTTTGGATTCATTCAAACATTCCTGACAAGAGAAGCCTGACAAAAAGTGTCCTCATCAAACTTTCTCTCCATCAACAACATGTCAGGAAGTCCACAAACAACAAATCCATCACATGTGTCACATCAGGACTGAACTCTTTTTCTCTCCATCAGATTTCTCTCAACTTCAACTGGATGAAAACTCAATGAGCAGAAAGCTCAAACTGTCCAACAACAACAGGAAGGTGACACATGTGGAGGAAAAGCAGCCGTATCCTCATCATCCTCACAGATTTGATTACTGGGAACAGCTGCTGTGTAGAAATGATCTGAGTGGTCGATGTTACTGGGAGGTCGAGTGGAGCGGAAATGTTTCTATATCAGTGAGTTACAGAGGAATCAGAAGGAAAGGAGACAGTAGGGAGTGTTGGTTTGGAGGGAATCATCAGTCCTGGAGTCTGGAGTGCTGGAATGGAGGGTACTCTGTCTGGCACAATAACAGAGGAACATCCCTCTCCTCCTCCTCCTCCTCCTCCTCCTCCTCCTCCTCCTCCCCCCCCTCTGGTAGAGTAGCAGTGTATGTGGACTGTCCTGCTGGCTCTCTGTCCTTCTTCAGAGTCTCCTCTGACTCTCTGATCCACCTCTACACCTTCAACACCACATTCACTCAACCTCTATGTGCTGGATTTCAACTCTGGTACTCTGGTTCTTCAGTGAGTCTGTGTCCTCTGGAGGAAGGACGTCTCTGTCTCTGACAGCAGGGAGTAATTCCTCTTTTCCTTTTTCTTTTCCTTCTTTTTCTGTTGTAGCTGCATGATTGGTCGTGTTGATGGCATCGAGAGTGTTTTATTTTCTGAATCCTTTGGGAGAATCATTGTGAGAAGTGTGATGGAAATTTCTCATGTATGCATGCTGTTTCTCACTTGTAGTGCTCACAGAGATATTTTTTGTAAACAACCGTAGCTCACACACTCCGATGTGTGGGGAACCGCGACTGCTTTGTCTACCGTAGCTCCCACACTCCAATGTGTGGGGAACCGCGACTGCTTTATCTAGAATTTACTTTTCCTGATAATCTTAGCGTAGCAGCTGCGGGCACTCGTGGGAGTCTTCCTGTATCCAGCCTGCGGCTGGGTGCAGTCAAGGCCCCTGGGAGTGAACGCAGCAGATAGTTATTAGAGGCTTGCACGCCCCTGCGAGGGCAGAACTCACTCTGTTACTCTGTTGACTGTGTGACTTCTCCTGCTGTACAGCTTAATAAAAAGACCAAAACGAACTCGCCGGCTGATGCATTTTATTAAAATAAAATTGCCATAACAGTTGGCGTCACGAACAGGATCCTACGAGTGGAATCCGGCGGGGGACGGGGACCCGGTGATCGGCCATCCTGCGGACAAATTGCTGCAGCCCCACCGCCATTGACGGACTCTATGGGGACTGGGTTCGCACCTACCGACCGGACCACCGCTAGGATCCACGAACTGGTTTTCCCCCTTTGAGGGAAAACTCCTACAAGCACCCGGTGAGTTCTTTTCATATTGGACTGGTTGGAGGGCGAGTGACTGATGTAGTGCCGGTCACTACAATAACAGCATAAAACTTCAATCTTCCCAGAGTAGTGTTTGGAGTGGGAGAGAGATTGGAGAGGGTTTTTTTTAGCACTTTTGCACCCTCGGGTCTGGGCTGGGACCGTAGAGGCGAAAAGGCCGTTGGAGACGTCCAATTGAAAATGGGTAACAGATCTGTTAAAGAGAAGAGTCCTCCAGACACCCCAATATGTAACGACATGTCGAAAAAGTATGGGTCTGAGTGTGTGGTCTGTGTGAGAGAATGGAGTGAAAGGTTTGGTTTCCCCGAGGGGGACAGTTTGAGTGTGAATCAGATAAAGAAGGTCGAAAGAGACATTCAGGCGGAATGGGATAAAATGATGACTTCGAAGGGGAAGTTGAAGCCTGAACATGTGCAGCGACTGGAGATGCACAAGAAGTGTATTACAATTTGGAAAACGGAAGCAGAAAACAGAGAGAAGAAAGCGACTATGCGCAAAATGGCGGGGGCATTGGATATGAGTGGAGATGTGGGAAACAGAAAAGATAATATGTTGAAATCAGTACCGCCAACATATGATGTTTCACTTTCCTCGCCTTATGCTCCCGCTGTACAGGCATTGGCTGCCATGAAGGTGGACCCCGACCTGGACTCGCATCCCCCTCGACGCCGTCATCCTCAAGACCAGCCACCACCCCTGCTAGATGGAGCTGTGGGAGGAGGACCTGCCCCGGATTCAACTACGACTCCGAGTCCCACCAGGTCTCCTATCGGCACCCGCAGCCGGCGCCAGCAGCGTTATACATCTCCATCTCCACACGCGGTTTCATCCACTGTGACCGCTCCGATGGTGGAGGTTGCTGGTGCTGACGGTCCAATTCTGGTGTACCGCCCATGGTCTCCAGAGGAAGTTCAGCTGCACGGAAAACAACTCCCTGATCCGGTTGACAATGGACAGAAATTCGGGCTTGAATTTTCAGCGTTCTGCCAAGAATACAGACCTACCGGAGCGGAGATAAGAAAAATTCTTGCCCTGAAGCTGAAGCCCTGTGACCTGGCCAAGATACGGGAAAGTATACCGGGGGATGAAGCCCGTCTGAAAGATCCGGAATGGGCCCATGTGGGCAATGCGGGTTTCCGTAATGCCATCACAGTACTTACCGCATCGATAAATACGGCGTTTCCCCACCGCACCGATCTCGCTGCACTGCGTTCTCTGAAACAGGGGCCTCAGGAGCTGGTTGAGGATTTTCTGCACAGAGCTGAAGAGGTCTTCAATCGCCATTCTGGACTACAGCGTCCTCCTAGGCTGGGAGATGATGCTGAACCCTGGGAGAAGCTCTTGTGTGCCACTATTGTGGACGGACTGTTACCCGAGATGGGGGCCCTCGTACGACAGCTGTATGTGGGCATGAGACACGAAGTCCGCCTCGCAACCCTGAGACGGCATTGCTGCCACGCTCAGGACATCATCAGAGATAAGGTCAACAAGCAGGCCGGGAGACGGGATGCTGATCTTCATAAGGCTGCCTTGACCATGTACTCGGGACCCCCACCAGCGAGGAGTACAGGACAGTCGGGGTACAGGACGAGGAGGTCGCAGGAGCGGGGGACGTGGCCAGCGCAAGCAATGTCGTCGATCGGTCGACAGGGATTGCTGTTTTCTGTGTGGGCAACGTGGACACTGGGCAAAGAAATGCCCTCAGGCCCGGGAGGAACGCGAGAGTGGCAAGGAAGCTCCACACGCGGACTGATGGTGCGAGTGGGGGGAGGCGATCCCAGGGACGGAGGATTACACCGCTGATATTTCAGCTGCAGCGGTACAGGGAAGTGAGACACCACACACACACACAGTAGATAGCGAGACGCCACACACACACACAGTAGATAGCGAGACGCCACACACACACACAGTAGATGCTGAGACGACACACACACACATGGTCAATGTGGATGAGATGCACACACACATCTTCCTATCACAAGAGCAATACAAGAAGTTTCCCATTTACACCCTGGTGGTTAATGGCCAAAATGTACATTTCATGGTGGACACGGGTGCCACCCATTCTGTTATTCAGGATGGTGTCCTCACTCCCGCCCCAGGACTGAGTGGGGATTCCATCCTGTCCATATCGGCATCTGGACATCAGCAGAGGGAGCGGTTTACGGTTCCATTAACCTGTTCACCCTCTACAGGATCGCAGTTCACTCATAAATTTCTCCTCTCTAAATTATGCCCGATCAATTTGCTGGGCAGGGATCTGATGTGTCAACTCAGGCTCACGGTTGTGTCAGGACCTGAGGGGTTGTCTATTTCGGGACCCCCCACTGGCCCTGAGGAGGACAACATGAGCACACTCACAATGGTCAAATATTGCCCTTTGACCCCAAACTATGTGTATCAATGGAAGATTGGTCAACAACCGACAAGTTTGCATTGGCTGGAATTATGTCGGGCTAGAGTGGCACCCTCCTCAGTTTTCATGGAGGCGGCAGATTTGCACTGCACGTCTTATTTCTGTCGTGAAGGTCCAGATGACGAGTATGAGGAGCAGTTCTTTAAGCAAACACATGATAGACTCATCCTTCAGTGCTTGGTGTGGGACAAATCTTTCTGTGCTCTCTCGGTCCAACTCACACCGACTCAGAGTCCCTTATTTCGAGGGTGGGGAGGTTCCTCACCTCACATTTCGCTGGCTCGACCGTCGAACCGGGCTTGGAAACACTTAGGGGCATTTATGCTGAAGGCTTCCAGAGCTAAAGATTGGGAGCCCACTTCTGACCCACATGTTTTATACTCCTCATCAGCTCGCGTGTATTGTCAAGCACTCCCTAGTGCTGTTCACTGTCAGCGTACTGTGCGGCTGGAGTGCCAGTATGATTCACTTCTCTCTCTCTCTCCTTGTGCCTCTCCCTCCACAGCAGCAGCCCTTGACTCGCTGCCAAAGCAGCTGTGGGCTGAAAACAAATATGACGTCGGACTGATAAGGGGGTGTGAGCCTGTCGTCATCACACCCAAATCTTCTTTCCGGCCCTGTCAGAAGCAGTATCCGCTGAAACAGGAGGCCGTGGCAGGCATAACTCCTGTGTTTCATTCGTTGCTAAAAGCAGGGGTGATTGTGCCCTGCCCCTCCTCACCAGTGCGCACTCCGCTGTTTCCTGTGAAGAAAATTAGGGGCCCTGGTGAACCAGTGGAGTGGCGATTTGTTCAGGATCTACAAGCTGTGAATAGGGCGGTGGTCCCCAGGTCTCCCACCGTTCCTAACCCACACACCATTTTATCTCAGATACCGTCCACAGCTACGTTTTTTTCTGTGATTGACCTGTCAAATGCATTTTTCTCTGTTCCAGTTCACCCGGATTCACAGTACTGGTTTGCATTTGAGTTCGAGGGGAAACCGTACACCTTCACACGGCTGTGTCAAGGTTATTGTGAGTCTCCCACTATTTATAATGCAGCACTGCGTGATTCTCTCTCCTCCCTTGTGCTGTCCCCAGGTTCGGTCCTTCTGCAGTATGTGGATGATCTCCTGGTCTGTGCGCCTACGGAGGAGCAGTGTCAAACTGACACACTTGCATTGTTGCGTCATCTTTGTGAGCAGGGTCACAAGGTCAGCAGGAAGAAACTGCAGTTTGTTCTCCCCACTGTCACCTTCTTGGGACATGTGATCTCCTGCTCCGCTCGGAAGCTGTCAGACTCTCGCGTTGCTGCGATACGCAACATTCCAAAACCCGTCACTAAGAAACAAATGATGTCCTTCTTAGGCATGACTGGTTATTGCAGGAATTTTATTCCTAACTATTCATTTCTTGAGTCCCCTCTTACCAGGTGTATCTATGGGTCACACCTTGCGGCGCAAGAACCGGTCCCGTGGACCACGGAGGCCGAGGCTGCATTTGTGGCTTTGAAGGAGGCCCTCCTCTCTGCTCCGGCTCTGGCTCTGCCTGATCCAACCAAACCATTCACACAGATGGTGGATGAGAAGAATGGCTTCATGTCATCTGTTCTTTTACAGGCTCATGGGGACCTGCTTCGTCCGGTGGGGTACTACTCCTCGCGGCTAGATGCGGTGGCTGCGGGGCTCCCACACTGCCTGCGTGCTGTTGCGGCGGCGGAGAAGGCGGTTTTGGCATCCAGAGACATAGTGGGTTATTCTCAGCTCACTGTTATGGTACCACACTCTGTGTCGGTCATTCTACTTGAACAGCGTACCTCGCACCTCTCTGCGGCGCGTTGGCTCAGGTATACTACTGTTTTGCTGGACATGCCTAACATCACTGTTCAGCGGTGCACCAGGCTTAACGCGGCAACCCTCCTCCCCACCGAGGAAGATGGGGAGCCGCACCAATGTGATCAGGTCTTGTCACAGGTCTGCACCCCGCAGGTGGATCTCTCTGACTCTCCTTTGCCTAATTCTGATCTCATCTTGTATGTAGATGGCTCCTCCTCTCGCGATGTGACCGGAAGAAACCGGGTGGGTTTTGCTGTTTGCTCCGATCACGACACCCTGGTGTCCGGCTCCCTTCCGGCTCACTTCTCGGCTCAGACTGCGGAGCTAGTGGCCCTTACTGAGGCCTGTAAGCTCTCCAGGGGGAAAACTGTCACCATTTACACGGACTCTCGCTACGCCTTTGGCGTGGTGTACGACTTTGGTGTCCTGTGGAAGCACAGGAATTTTCTGATGTCTGGTGGTAAACCGATCCTGAATGCATCTCAAGTTTCTGATCTGTTGGATGCTATTTTGTTACCCTCTGCTGTTGCTGTTGTGAAATGCTCTGCACACACAGGCTCTGCGGATTCAGTCTCCAGGGGGAACGCTGCTGCTGATGCAGCTGCCAGACGGGCGGCGAGTGCACCTCCGGCTCCTCAGCTGACTGTTGCTGACTCCGAGGCCCCCTCCGCTTCTCTTGCTGAGGTTCAATCGCCGGCTTTGGTCCTCAAGCGGGTGCAGGTTCGCTGACGGGGTGTGGGTGTCTTCGGATGGACGTCCATGTCTCCCTCGTCGCCTCTTCCCTCATTTTGCTAAGCTTGCTCATGGTGTTGATCATGTCTCCAAGGGGGGAATGGTACAACAGGTCACGTCTTTGTGGTTTACCAGGGGATTCTCGGTTGTGGCGGAGCGGCACTGTAAGACATGTTTGGTGTGTGCAGCTCACAATGTCGGCCATGTCCGGCCTGTGGGGAGCGCTGCTCACCCGCCGTCTGAGTTCCCTTTTGACCACCTGATGATGGACTTTGTGGAACTGACTCCTGCAGAGGGTAAGAAGTACTGCCTGGTGGTTGTTGACATGTTTTCCAAATGGGTGGAGGCTTTTCCCACCAAACATGCGGACAGCGGAGCGGTAGCCAAAGCACTCCTGACTGAAATCATTCCGAGGTGGGGCATTCCCACCAGAATCACGAGTGATAACGGAACCCATTTTGTAAATAAGGTTCTGACGGAGGTCAGCAACAGATTGGGGTTCCAGTTACGCACACACTGCTCTTATCATCCACAGTCTGGAGGAGCAGTGGAAAGAGAAAATGGCACTTTGAAGGCCAAGCTGGCTAAATGTTGTGAGGACACGGGCCTTTCGTGGCCTAAAGCTCTTCCTCTTGTGCTGATGGCCATGTGCATGCGTCCGAGAGCCAGAACAGGTCTCAGTCCGTTTGAGACACTGTTCGCGCGCCCGCCTCAGACAGGCTTGGAGCCTCCGCGCTGGCAAGCCTTGTCTACTGATATGTGTGACAGCAGCATGGTGTCTTATTGTGCCGATCTCTCCAAGACTCTGTTTCAGATCAGGCAGACCGTGAAGGAGGCTCTTCCGCGCCCGGCTGAAGGCCCTCTACACCGACTGAACCCAGGGGACTGGATCCTGGTGAAGGACTTCCGCAGGAAGCACTGGAAAGCCAGACGGTGGCTCGGTCCGTTCCAAGTCCTGCTGGTGACTCACACTGCCGTGAAGGTAGCAGAGCGAGCTACCTGGATCCACGCGAGTCACTGTAAGCTCCTTACGGTGCCACCGCCGGCTCCGACAGCTGATCTCCCAGCCACAGGGCAGAATAATCCCTGAGATCAGCTCCCGTGTGAGGTAGTCCACCCTCCACGAGGCAACGATGGAAATGTTCCTGGTCCTGATGATGCTGCTGCCAGTGCTAGCAGTGATGGCTCCTCCGCTCCACCGTGGGCACGTGGTGGAGGACCTCGCCGGGCCCCAGGACAACCTGTGGTGGAGAGCTGCCCGCGCGGTAGCTCGGGGACTGCATAATTCTAGTTGTATTGTGTGTGCTTTTATGCCTCATGCTACCCCTGCTAACACTCTGCTGATCCCACATCCCGTCTCCCTCTCGGACTCTCTATACACCTTTATCCGCTACCGCAAAAATCAAACCCTGCTTACACTGCGATACCCAAACGCAACTGTTCCCCCGTTGACCCCTTTCCGAGAGCCCATGCATTTTTATAATATTACTAATTTCACGTGTGCACACACAGGTACTATTTACGAGCTCAGGGGCCTACATTCTCCTTTTGGCCCACCTCCCTTGTGCGTGCGGCAACCTGCTCGGACCCGTTCCCATTTGGGTGACACTGTTGGCTGTGCGCTCACTCTCAATGTGTCCTGTTCTGTGGATCATCAGCCATGTCCTAATGCTACCTCTCCCCATGCGTCGACCTGGTGGGGTGGTTCACCGCTCTGGTCTGTGATCTACTTGAACTACTCTGTTTTTACTAACATGTCTTCGTTGTTTCTCCAGTGGGATGCTAAAACTGTTCTGAAAGGGGACATCGTATCCTTCCCCAGCAGGGCGGGCTATGGGTGTCCCACGGACATGGTGTGGGTTTGTGGCCATAGATCCTGCATTTATCTACCGAGAGACTGGTCTGGTACCTGCTATTTGGCCCATTTGATTCCTGCTGTGACTGTGCATTCCTCTGCTGCTGATATCCCAGGTGTCCGTCGTCTCCGGAAGCGGGCTGTTGCAGTTCCGGAGGACAAGAGACGCATAGGGTGGGGGCAGGCGTTCTGGGGGGGGGTTTTCCCTTGGCATGGCACCGTTCGTAACCAGCATGAGATTAACTCGCTTGCATGGGAGTTGGAGAACCTCACCGGTCTCGTCACTGACGGTTTTGATCTCCTCACAGATGAGCAGAAGGCCGAGCGTGTCATGGGCCTGCAGAACAGGGTGGCCCGCCCTGGACCTCCTTCTCGCTGAGAAGGGAGGGGTCTGTGCTCTCATAGGTGATCACTGCTGCACCTGGGTTCCTGATGTCTCTGATAACATGACTAATATACATGCTCGGCTGTCCTCTCTCCTGGCTGAACTACATGCTCAGGAGACGGGTGTCCCCTCGTCTGGATGGGACTTCTGGGGCTGGCTGGCTGGGGCCGGCTGGCGGGCTTGGCTTACTAAGGTTGCTGGCATGCTAGCTGTTTTCCTATTGATTCTGGGGGTTTTCTCCTGCTGCATTATTCCCCTGGTCCGTTGTCTGGTTGCTCGCATGTTCACAGCTACTTTGGCTCATTATACTTTGCTTCATTCCACTGAGCTGTCTGCATCCTCGTTCGCTCACCTTTCTGATGATTCTGATGTTGATGATGCTGATGATTTGGGGTTGATTGACTGATGTGGGGGGGGCTGTTGAAGTTGATTAAACCGTGGTTGATTTAATCAAAAGGGGGGAATGTGATGGAAATTTCTCATGTCTGCATGCTGTTTCTCACTTGTAGTGCTCACAGAGGTATTTTTTGTAAACAACCGTAGCTCCCACACTCCGATGTGTGGGGAACCGCGACTGCTTTGTCTAGAATTTACTTTTCCTGATAATCTTAGCGTAGCAGCTGCGGGCACTCGTGGGAGTCTTCCTGTGTCCAGCCTACGGCTGGGTGCAGTCAAGGCCCCTGGGAGTGAACGTAGCAGATAGTTATTAGAGGCTTGCACGCCCCTGCGAGGGCAGAACTCACTCTGTTACTCTGTTGACTGTGTGACTTCTCCTGCTGTACAGCTTAATAAAAAGACCAAAACGAACTCGCCGGCTGATGCATTTTATTAAAATAAAATTGCCATAACATACCTGTCACCTTCGAATATTCATCACAATTGTAACTTGTTGAGAGTATCTCGAATGGCCATTCGCGCAGGTTAAAGTTTTGCAAATCTGTTATGTTTTGTTTGTCCTGTTTGTTTTCCTTTTGTTTCGAAGAGCTCAATATATGGTACCTTTTTATTTGCAACCTTAACTCCAAGTCTCTGCCTCTTCTCTCTCCATGAGCGAACTCAGAATCTTCTGATCAGCTAGCCTGTAGTTATCATTGGAATTATCTTCATCCAGTCCTGGGGTTGATTAGCCTTTACCGTGTAACATAAGTGCTACAGCTGGGTTCAGACTGGGAGGAAGGTCTGCCGTGGCTAATGCTAGCTGCCAGGGAGGTCACTCAGGAGAGCACTGGGTTTAGCCCAAATGAGCTGGTTTTCGGGCACACAGTGAAGGCTGTAGTGGCAGATGGCTTTTGGGATCCTGTGGAAGACTATGTCAATGGGTTTAGACGGCGTCTTTATATGGCTAGAGATCTGGTCAAGGACAGACTTGCAGTGGTACAGGGAAAGATGAAAGCACTGTTTGATCGACGTGCAGAGGTGTGTTCATTTTTACCGGGTGATCAAGTGTTGGCTTTGTGTCCAGTTGTCACTTCCCCTTTCCAGGCAAAATTTGCAGGTCCCTACGTTATTCTGGAGCGTCTTTCAGATCATAATTACTTACTCTCGGTGCCGGAACGTAGGAAGAAAAAACAACTCTGTCATGTTAACTTGCTGAAACCGTATTTTGAGCGCAAGACTGAAACTGCAGAGTCAGGACTTACTGCTATTGCTGCGTGTGCAGTTGGCTCTCTGGAGGTCAGTACCACGGACATGGAT
This sequence comes from Salarias fasciatus, assembly GCF_902148845.1. NCBI lineage: Eukaryota > Metazoa > Chordata > Actinopteri > Blenniiformes > Blenniidae > Salarias > Salarias fasciatus. The sequence goes on along the minus strand of NW_021941407.1, from coordinate 113,429 downwards.
AGCGCTTTGACGCATGGGCGTCTGAAAAATTCTGAAACATTACGCAATTCAGATACGTTGTTCTCTCATTTGCCTGAGAACAGTGCAAAGCAGTTGGCTGATTTGAGCCACACATTTTCCTGTCTTTTTGCAGATGTGCCGGGTCGCGCTCCGGTGTTGTGAGTGTCTCTGTGTTGTCTCACCTTTTTCTTTCCCACAGACTTTTTTCCCTTAAATTCCTTCTGAGTGCACCAGTTGCCGGGTGGGAGGCCTGTCGAGGTGGAGAGAGTGTGGAGGACAGCAGAACTACTTACCTTTTCTTGTCGCCTTGTTCTATTGTTGACTTTGTTTGTTTTGTATCCTGTTAAGCGTCCTGTTATTTCTGTTATTGACCATTGGTGGTCTTCACAGGGATCCTGTTGGGACCCTGCTCTTTATGGGCGGGGGTGTGACAGCCCCCTGCAGGTGGTCTGTGGTAGGCATTAGGTTTGGCTCGTGTGGAGGTCTCCTGGCCAGGCTTCCTCGGCGCTCCCTGCTGCCGCTCCTTGTGCTCATTCTCTGCCTCGCTCTCTCTCTGGGTTGCCATCCTCCACCGACGCTGCCATGCTTTGAGTCTGCCACGCCGCCGCTCTTTTCCAGGTTAACTTACTGATGCACTCACACGCAACATGCACCTCAGCTTACTCCACTTACACTGATCTCCCACACGCACGTCCGCACCCTTACAACACCACACACTCACCTGCTGGTGATTCCATCTACTGATTACAAACAACATGCACCACAGCTTACTGCGCTCTGCTCTCATCTATACTGACAACACACTGATACCTTTTGTATTTGCAGCTTTTAGAATATTTAAAGAGTAGAAACCTAATTAATGTTTAAATAAAGTATTTAAAACCTTATGCCGTTGTCCTGTCCCCTCTTTATGTGTTGTGGTCTTGAGCCGGGCCGTAACAGTCCGTCTGGGTTTATTTCACTATTTAACAAGCAGCTCTCTCCAACTTATTCTTTATAAACTCTTTACCAGTGAAAAGTGATTCTGCAGTATCTGCCTTAATTACAACATCTATAAGAGGGACAACAATCCAGCATCTTTTCCAGTTATATTGTGTTGGATTTTATTTTTAAAACATCCAAACACCAGAGCCACACGCGTGATGTTTTTTTTTACAAATCATATCATTTAGAATTCTGTGGAAAATCCAGCAAATAATTCTACTTCAGGGTGAAGGAGGAGATCTGATCTGATCTCTCACTGTCATGCACTGCTGCGTCTCTGAGCCCTCTCCAAGATGGCGGCATGCAGGCACGTCTCTCCATGTGCAGCGAGGGTGGAGTACATGATGCCTGTGGTCCCTCTGGCCGAGTAGGCCGAAAAACCTACCCGGGTGGTGGTAAAGAGGGCTGATGGAAACGTCCAGAAGACGAGCACAGCCGAGCTGAGTAGAGCAGAGCAGAGCAGGGGAGGTGGAAACAGGCCATAACAGGAAACACCCTTCCTGTTTCCTGTCTCCCTCCACCCTCTGCAGAACACGTGATTTCCCTGAAAGACAAGAAAAACTTTCCGCTGCGTGTTTGTCAGAGCAGAGTGTGAAGAACGGAGACAGAATGAAGACGGAGACGGACTGAAGCAGCTTCTTCTCTCCAGAAGAGTCTGAAGAAGATGTGAAGAGAGTTGATCAGGTGAGAATCTCTGTCAGCTACAACAAAGCTTTCACAACGCTGTGTTGGACTGGATTTGACTGTGTGGCACACACATACACACACACACACACACACACACACACACACACACACACACACACACACACACACATACACACACACACACACAATAGCAGGACCCATGAGTCCTAATTGAACTTTATTTATATCAACTAAATTCAACACGGTTTTCGGCAAACACTTTGACAGAAAAACATCAATTCAAGATGAACAGCAGGAAACGGTGGATGAGAGAGAGAGAGAGAGAGAGAGAGAGAGAGAGAGAGAGCGAGCAAGGAAAAGACAGACATACTGTTTCCTCTGTTCAGGTGTGTGTTCATGTCGTGTTTTTCAGTCCTCACACAACAGTTTCATGATTTTAAAATAACTTTCTAAGAGGCTGAGATGTTTCTATGGAGCTGGGCGGTTTAACTTTGAGTTTGAACAGCAAGCAGGAAATAGTGAGAGAGGAAACAGGTCTCTCCCCCTCTCAAGCCCTCCTGTGTTACCGAGCACATCCTCTGATCCACAGTTTTAACTGTAGTCTTTTCCTGGCCGCCGTTTTGATCTGGAGTTCCTTCCCTCAGTCCTCCATCTCACCTCTCAAACCATCTCTCTCCCTCACACACACACACACACACATGCATTGAGAGTAAACATCACTCCATCCCTTCTCTCAGACACGTCCCAGATACCCGTGTTGCTTTCCTCCAGTTCTCTGGTTCTGCCTGGACCTTCGACTCCATCTCAGCTGCAGCCTGTTGGATTGTTTGACAGCCTGGAGGTTTAATGAACTCTCTCTGAGGCTCTGCTGGTGTTCTGCTCCATATCTGAGTCTTTGCCTTCATGACAGGAACAGGAGTTGTTAGCTGCTGTGCTCCAGAGTGTGCCTCGTTCCTCCACTATGAACTGAGAAATGACTGATTCAGCCTCACCTGGTCTTCAGTGGTCCCAGGCTCACCAGGACCACCTGGGGCTACAGCAGCACCGAGGTACTGACCTCAGGTCAGCCCCTCCTGCGGCAGAACCAGTGATCAGTGGAGTCATAACAGGGACTGGAACACAGAGTCCAGCTTCAGCTGAGAGAGTTGAAGTGTTGTGTGAACTCTGTGTCTGTTCGTCTGCTGTGGTTTGTGGTGAGAAGCAGAATGAGACCAGGTTGACGTCACGTCGACTTCTGTTGAGAAACACATCGAGCTCACTTCCTGTTTCCCCCCTCCTCCTCTCTTCACACACAGTTGTCTGTTTGTGTTGAACCAGTTGTTGTTGCCTCTTTCCTTTGTTTATTCAGAGCAGTTGTGTGTTTATATTGTGTTCTTCAGGATTCACATCATGGTTTTACAGTTTTAACTTAAATCCCTGCAGAGGTTGAGATCTGGGCTGCTTCTTATGGAGGGGGGCGGGTTTTGGCAGGAAACAGGAAATAGTGTGACGTTTCAGCTCTGAGTGTGGGTTGAGACAGTGAGACGGCGTCCTCACATCAAGCAGAGACAGACAGAAGGACTGAGGAGGGACGGAGAGCAGCTTCTTCTCTCCAAAAGAGTCTGAAGAAGATGTGAAGAGAGTTGATCAGGTGAGAATCTCTGTCAGCTACAACAAAGCTTTCACAACGCTGTGTTGGACTGGATCTGACTGTGTGGCTGCTGGCTGTGTGTCTGTGTGTCTGTCCAGCCTACATTATGGACACCTGTTGTTCTAGTGGAGACACACATCAGGAACAGCCTTCAGATGTGTGTGTTTCTCTGTACTGTCACTGTGGAGGTCCTGATGAGGACATTATTCATTTTACAGTGTGTGTGTGTGTTTGTCAGGCTGAGGCTGGTCTGGTTCAGAAGGAGTGTCAGAGTTAAACAACATTAAATATTAACAGGAATTTATGATCATGATGAATCTTTATCTTTACTGACATGCGCACACACTCACACTCAAACCCTTGTGAAGGTGGCCTCAGGCTTGGTGGTGCCGCCGCCCGCCCAGCGCACTGTTCAGGGAGGAATGTCTGGACTGATGCCAAACAGGTCTGATCATGCAGATCAGTGTTCAAGTGGTTGTGCATTAAGAGTTATTATCTTTGACCTCAAGATAAGTACTCATTATAATCATAAATCCTCCATTCCTGCTAATGTTTTAATGTTGTTCAGCTCTGACACACCTTGAACCTTCAAATGACAGACTGCTGGTCAGCCAATATACAGTAGCTGCATGAGCAAGAGCAGAGTTGGGGTCCGTTACTCAAAAAAGTAAAGAGTTACCCGTTACTCGTTACTTTTGAAAAAAGTAGTGCCTTACACTACTTGATTACTCCATGGAAATAGTAACGAAGTTACACTACTCGTTACTGCTTAGTGCTCCGCGGAGCTGTGCTCCGGTATGTCATTCCGCGGAGCACTGCGCACGCGCAGATCTGTGTATCAAAACGTTATTTTAACTGATTTAAAAGAAAACAGGTCTTTTAAAATGTTTTATTTTTTTTTTTTTTTCCCTTGTCCTGTTCGGTAGCTGGGGCGTGCAATATTGTATGATTGTAGCCTTTTACTATCCGAACAGATTTTAATATTAGCAGCAGGATGAGACTGAGTCTCCTCCTGCTGCTGCCTTTATTTAAAGCTGGCATCCGGCATGGCTACCGGACAGGACCGGGACGGAAACGCTCAGAGAGCAGGGACAGAAAGAGAGAAAGATAAACAGAGGGAGAACGGGGGGGGGGGGGGGGGGGGGGGGGCACAACCTATGTACAAAGTCACAATACAAGACAGTGTTGTCGACGCACCACACGCAACCTAGAACAATCCCAAACCCCCAATCTAGACAACACCAAAACAGAGCCGACAACCAACACAGAAAATTACAGAACCATACATACATTTTTTTTTTTTTTTTTTTTCCCCCCATTTTTTTCCAAACCATATTAGTGAACAGACCAGGCCACAAAAATAAAAGGAGGTGTAGGGGAGGAGGGAAATGCAAGGACACCACAAACCGTATTTTTTTTTTTTTTTTTTGAATATAGCTAGTAGTAACTAGTAGTAAACTAGGGGCGTGCATCAAGAGAGGTCTGCTACAGATCACCATTAATCTAACCACCACAAGAAGACAAGGTAACCCAGTGTGTAAAGAGTGATTAAAGATCAACGTGATCATGTGAATATGATGGTGACAGTGATGGTGATAGTGATCATGCATATATGACCTCTGACCTCTGAGAAGGCCAGAAGCAGGCCAGAGAGGCCCTCAGAGCCCAGACAGCCGGCGGACATCACAGAGCCCGGATCCAAGCCGCCCCCCCAGGCAGACGCCCACGCTCCAGTCCAGAAACGGGGCAGAGGAAAGCCCCGGCCGGGGACCCCGGCAGTCCCGGGGCCCGGGCCCCGCGGAGCCACGACCGGCAGGAGCCGGTCCACCCCGGGCGCCGGACGCCCGGGGCGGGCAGGGCCGAGAGCCCGAGGCCCAAGAGCCCAGGAGCCAACCCCCCACCCAGGCGGAGGGCTATGACCCACCCGGGAGAACCAGCCCACACGGGCGGCTACCCACCCCGGGCCAGTACACCCCCCCAGCGCTCCGGCCACGCACCCCGAGATCCAGGGCATCACCCCCCCCACCACCCCCACCCCCCCCCACCCCCCCACCCACCCCACCCCCCCACCCCACCCCACCCCACCCCCCCACCCCACGACCCCCACCCGGAACCCACCCCCCTGCCCGTCCCCCGCCCGGCCCACCCCTCCCACCCCCTGTCCTCTCCCGCCTCACTCCCCCCCGCCCCAACCCAACACTCATACCCACTCACTCATACTGACACACACACATGCACACACGCACACACACAACCACTCATCCCTAAACCAAACGCACACACACACACACTCACATTCCAACACACTCACACCCTCTCACGCACACGCTAACAAGCACGCGCATGCACACGCATATACACACACACACGCACACACACACACACACACACACACACAGTCCATCCTACCCCAAACACACTCACATTCCCGCGTCATCCAACTGTCACATCCTGTGGGAGACACCCCCGGAAGGCAAGGGAACACCGAACCCCACATCCAGAACCCCCCGCCACCCACAACTGCCGCCCCCACCCACCCACCCCCCCGCCGCAGACAGGTATGCACCCCCCTGAGCCAGCAGCCCCCCAAACCACAGCCGGTCCAAACCCCCGGCCTGTGGGGAAAACAACAGCCCCCCCCGCCCCACTCCCCACCAGAAGGAATCTGGAAACGGGGGCGCAGAAGACCCCATTGCCCTCCCTCCCCCCCCTCCGTCTCGTGAGTGTTGATGGAGTATATGTTGTTTGCGATTAAAATTTGAGGGTCAGTAACCACACCGTGCCGCGAGTGAGGCCAAACGAGCAGTCTCATCCACCTGAACAGCCCCACCCCCGACACAGCGCGCCAAGACCCCCCGATGTGTGTGTTTGTATGTATTTGGTCGTGTTAGATGACTAAGTGCAATTAAGACTGAGAGGCGAGCCACTGAAGGGTGCAGTGATTGGGGCCACTTAGATGGCCCCCTCCACCACACCCAACTTGATAAGCCCGCCTCCCAAAGCCCTACGTGTGTGTGCATGAGAGCGGGGGGAGAGGGGGGTCCGGGGATGCCGCAGCACCTCCGTCACCCAGGAGCCCCCCGATGAAGGACAAGGCCAGGAGCCCCCCCCCCCCCCCCCTCCAGGACCAGGGCGGACAGCGACCATGGCCAGAGAACCACCGACCCAAGAAGCACACACCCATCATGCATCAGGAGGAGTGAAGGTGAGGACAGACAGGGGGCAGCAGAAGGACCCAGACCCAGGGCCCACCGACCCCAGGCCCACCGGGGCCCCCCCCCCACAGGACACCGCACTCTCTCATACATAGCTCCAATCACCCACACATATACACCCACACGTACAGACATACATACATACTTACAGATACACACCCTCACACACATACATACCCCGCTCACAGATACATACCCACACACACATACATACATAGTCATACACAAACATATCCAGATACACACCCACACACTCACATACACCTACATAAATACCCACACATACAACAACATATATACATACTCACACATACACACCCACACACATATACACATACACGTACACGCACCTTCCCCAACCCCCTAACCCCCACAGCCCACCACCCCCCTATCTACACCCCCATCCACCCCACCCTGTCCCCCACCACCCACCCACCTCCCCCGCCCCCCCCCACCCATCCACCCCCCCCCCCTGTCCCCCACCACCACAACCCCCCACCCCGATGCCCTGAATTCCGGGGCAGCAACCAGACACCAGGGCGTGCACCGACCCAGGCCGCGGCAGCACGCCCGAGCCGACCGGCCCCCCCAGCCAGGTCGACCCCCCCACCCTCACGGAAGGAGAGAGCCCCCAGGCACCAGGGCCCAGGGCCCCCAGCCACACCCGCCCCAGGACACCCCGGCCGCCCGGACATGAACCGGCACCCGCCGACCCCGGCCCCCCGGGGCCCCCGCCCCACCGCCGCCAGACAGCCCCAACAACCGGCGGCCCCCCCACCCCCAATCCAAACCAAACACGAAGACAGCCCCCAGCGAAGCTGCCCAGATCCCGACCCCAAGACAGTGCCAACCACCTGCCGCCATCAGGCCCCCCCACCAACCACCGACCCCCAGAGAGGAGAGGCCCCCCCACCAACAACCGACCCTCAAAGTGGAGAGGCCCTCATCTTCCCCTTACATTAAGTGATGGAGCTGATCACAGGGGACCAGAGGGAACCAGATTCAGCTGATTGATCCTCTGAACAGACAGACATCGTCTCCAAGCTGATATGATCTAATAGAAGATTCTTAAACTGCCCGTTACTCAGATTATTTCTGGATTTCCAATTTACAAGGATAGTTTTCTTTGCGATGCACAAGATGGTGAGAACCATGTAGACAGAGTTTATCGACATGTTAATTTCACCCAGATCACCTAAAAGGCACAGTGTGGGAGTTGCAGGGATATTGCATGTGAACCATGTTGACAGGTCTTCACACACCTGAAGCCAGAACCTCTGCACTGGTGAGCAGGACCACAAGGCATGGAGGTAGTTGTCAGTCATGTTATCATTGCAATGTGAACAGATATCAGATTGTGATAGACCCATCTGGAACATCCTTCGTCCTGTGTAATGAATTCTATGCAGAATTTTGAATTGTATTAGTTGTATATTTGAATTCTTTGTCATTTTGAAAGTATTTAAACATATTTGTGACCACGCATTTTGGTCAAAGTTGTTAGATAAGTCAGCCTCCCATTTTAAGGTTGGAAGGAAGATTTCATCTTCTACCTTTGATAATATTTTATATATCTTTGATAGCAACTTTGGGGAACTGAGGTTTAAGAATTCTTCGACCCTGAGAGGTAGCTGTCCCTGCAATTGATTAAAGGTATACTTTTTACCTATGATAGATTTAAGTTGATGATATTCTAAAAATGCTGTGCTGCTGATTCCATATTGTGAGATGAGAGTATTGAATGATAGAAAGTTGCCATTTTCAATGATATGTTCAAGCTGGCTGATTCCTTTATTTCTCCACTGAGTGAAGTTGATCATCTTTTTGTTTTGCACGATGTCCGGGTTGTTCCAGATGGGTGTGAGTTTACACGGGATCAGAGAAGATTTGGTTAGCTTTAGAAAGTCCCACCAAGCCATTAAAGAAGAACTAATGTTGACACTTTTAAAACAGCGATGGGATTTGATGGTGGGACTGATGAATGGCAGGTCAGAGATGACAAGATCCTCACATAATGCTTGTTCTACATCCAGCCATGGCTCATCTAAATTGTTAGGTTTAAGCCATTTGGAGATATATTGCAGCTTGCTGGCTATAAAGTAATTACTGAAGTTAGGCAAGTCTAGTCCACCTCTGTCTTTAGTCTGTTGTAGCGTCTTTAAACTGATACGTGATGGTTTATTTTTCCAGAGAAATTTAGATATGTATGAGTCCAGTGATTTGAACCAGCCAGACGATGGTTTGGTTGGTATCATTGAAAATAAATAGTTAACCTTAGGTAAAGTCATCATTTTAATGGTGGCAACCCTCCCCATAAGAGATATAGGTAAGCGTCTCCACCGTAAGAGGTCATCCTCTGTTGATTTCAGTAACGGAACGTAATTTAGTTTTAAAAGTTCTGATATCCTTGGAGAAATGTTTATGCCTAAATATCTAATGTTTCCAGACTGGATTGTAGCATTGGGTATACTTTGTAAATCACAGTTTATAGGCATGGCTGTAGTCTTAGACCAGTTGATAGAATAGTCAGATATTAGTGAAAATGTGTCAATAAGTGTGATTGTCTGGGAGATAGAAGATGGAGAGTTCTGCAGGAAAAGCAATACATCATCTGCATAAAGACTTATTTTATGTTCTATCTTATTGTTAGCCAGGATCCCTCTGATGTCTTTATTTTGTCTTATAGCAGCTGCCAGAGGTTCGATAAAGATGGCAAACAGTGAGGAGAGAGTGGACAGCCCTGTCTGGTTCCTCGCTGCAGACAGAAGCTTGGAGAAGTCTGCTCGTTAGTCTTCACACATGCAGCTGGGTTGTTATATAAGATTTTAATCCAATCTATGAAAGACGTTCCAAACCCAAATTTGGTTAATATTCCAAATAGAAATTTCCAATTTACTCGATCAAAAGCTTTTTCAGCATCTAAAGAGATAATTATGGATTCCAGATTGTGTATTGTAGCGTAATCTATTATATTAATTAATCTGCGCATGTTATTGGATGAGTGTCTACCTTTAATGAACCCTGTTTGGTCAGGATGTATTATGAGCGGGGTTACCTTTTCTATTCTTCTGGACAGGGCTTTGCTGATTATTTTGAGATCTACATTTATTAATGAAATAGGACGATAACTGGACGGAAGTGTGGGGTCTTTCCCTGGTTTAAGTATTAAAGTTATTTTGGCTAAGTTCATATTTGAGGGTACTGTTCGTTTATTTTTTATTTCCATTACCATTTTATGAAAAGTGGGAGCCAACATGGTCCAGAATTCTTTATAGAATTCTGCTGGATAGCCATCTGGACCTGGAGCTTTATTGTTGGGCATATCCTGCAGAGATTTATGGAGTTCATCCACTGAAAGAGGAGAATCCAACACTATTCTGTTTTCATCTTTCAGTTTTGGAAGGTTAATATCATTAAAAAAAGTATTAATTTCCTCATCTGTTGTGTCTATTTGTGATCGGTATAATCCTTGATAGAAATCTCTAAAGATATTATTGATCTTGTCCGGGTCATGGCTGATGTTTCCTTCTGAGTCTTTAACAGCTGAAATCGTGTTTTTCTCCTTGTTTGTTTTTAACTGATTCGCCAGGAATCTTCCAGATTTATTACTATGCTCAAAGTTCTCTAAACGGAGTCGTTGGATCAGGAATTGAGTTTTTTTATCTAGAATTTCATTCAGTTCAAGTTTAGCTTTCCTTATATCCTTCAGTATGTTCTCTTGTGGGGAGACATGATAAGCCTCCTCCAGCCATTTAATTCTTCATTCCAATTCTAAAGTTCTTGAAGCTTCTTTCTTTTTCTTGTGTGAGGAGAAGGAAATTATTTTTCCCCTCATCACCGCTTTCCCTGCCTCCCAAAGAACACATGCTGAAGTATCTGGCAAGTCGTTATTTTCTAAATATATAGACCATTCTCTTGTTAGATAGCTAATAAACTCTGGATCTTTAAGTAATGATGTATTAAATCTCCAGTTTCTAGTTGGTGGTTTATTCTTCTTATTTCTGAGAGTAAATGAAACTGGTGCATGATCACTTATGATGATGGGATGAATTTTGATTTCTGAGATGTCATTCATCAGTGTGCTGCTAGTTAAGAAATAATCTAATCTAGAGTAGGAATGGTGAACTGAAGAGAAGAATGTGTATTCTCTTGCAGTGGGGTGGTGAGAGCGCCAGGCATCGCAAAGACCAGAATCCTTCATGTACTGTTTCACAGTTTCTGAGGATTGCCAGAGTCGCTGACTTCCTGTGGTACTCAGTCTGTCCAATTGCAGGTCAGAAACCATGTTGAAATCCCCTCCTATAATCAATGTGTGACCTGAGTGATCATCCAGTGAGGAGAAGAGGGAGTGAAAGAAGGAGGGGTCGTCAACATTAGGTCCATACACGTTAGCAATGCAGAGTTTAACATTCTGGATAGATAATGTGATAATAACAAATCTGCCTTCTGGATCTATGATTGAACTGTCAGTAGAGAAGTTTAACCTTCTACTGATAAGAGTTGCTACTCCTCTTTGCCTGGAATTGTAACAGGCTGAGTACACCTGTGGAAACTGTGTTGATCGGAGAAGATCTACTGATGAGTTTGTTAGATGAGTTTCCTGTAATAAGACAATGTCTGCCTGCAACTCCTGAAGCCGATGGGTAATTTTTAATCTCTTTTCCCTTGTACCAGCCCCACGGATATTCCAGGAAACAAAACTGAGAGTGTTCATGACTAGACAGCTATGAGTGTTACATGCATTTCACTGAACCTGGTGTCTGAATGGAGCCCGTTGTTTCCTGGTGTGCACCCTGCATGTCAGCTGAGTGTGCGTTCTGAATCTGTCTATCAACATGCTTATAGTGCGCGTGAACCTGTACAGTGATGTGTGTCAATAAGCCGATGTCCCGGTGCGCCCCGCGTGTCGGGTTACTATGGTAACGGGTGCAGCTACAGTGAAGCGTGAGAGGGTGAGAGTGAAAAAGGGTGAAGAGAGAAAAAAGTGAGAGTGAAAAAAGAAACAAATGCTTAAAAAAACACATCCACGGTGAGCAGTGCAGTGGAGACGGGCAGTGACTTACTATTAATTAATTTATGGCTGTTTTATGTATCAATATTACGGAGTGATTATGGGATAGTGAGAATGCAGCACCTGAGATCAGTAGAGCCACGGAGTGATGTTTGGGTCACGGAACAGCTGGCCGTTGATGAATAATTTATCCACGGCGATGACGGCGCGGGAGCCCTCCGAGATGGATTTTTTCCTGATCGGGAACAGAACTCTGCGCCGATCCAGGATCTCCTTCGGGAATTGATGGTTCACGTCGTAGTGGGTTCCCTTCAGCTGCCGGCCCTGGCTCTTCACCTGCTCCTTCTGTTTGAAGTTGACGAACTTGGCCACGATGGGTCTGGGTCTGGACTCGCCGGGTCTTCTCCCTCCCAGGCGGTGGATCCTGTGGAAGGAGATGTTTTTCACCGCTTCCTCCGGGAGCTTCAGCTGCGTTCTGATGAAACTTTTCACCGTCGCCTCGGGGTCCTCCTCCGTCTGCTCCGGGATTCCAGAGAACACTCAGTTGTCCCTCATGCTCCTGGCCTGGAGATCGATCACCGTTTCTTTAATCTTCTTGTTTTCCTCTGACAGTCGGGTCAGCCCCTCCGTGAGGGTCTTCACCGACTCTCTGAGGCTGGCGTTCTCCGCCGCCAGCGCCTCGACCTGCTGCTGGCTGAATTCCAGCGACTCGCGCACAGCCTGGAACTCCTTGTGGAGGATTTCCAACAGGTTCAGGCGAGCATCGAGGCTGGAAAGTTTCTTATCTATGGAGATAAGAACGTCCGTCGAGTCGTTCGCAGGTGGAGAAATAGCTCCAGACGATTCCTCCCGCTGTCTCTTGGCTTTAGACGAGGAAGTAGAGGGGGTGGATGTTTGATTCGGCTTCCCCATGACGATCCGGTTGAAGCAGCGATCTATGTACTCTGTCAGGCTGGTCGAATCCTCTTCACTGTGCTCCAGGGTGAACCTGAAACACACTAATTTCTCTACTTCTACGACTTTTTAGAGCCGAGTTAGTGAAATTCAGTAAACAAATGAATCTGTCAGCGCGCTTAGTTTGAATCTGCCGTCTCACAGGAAGTGCGTCACTTACCACATCACACGTCACCTACCTGCGCCGTCCCTCGCAACTTGTCGGGGAGCGTGTTTTATAACCATTTGGATTTAGTTCACGTGCTGATACGCCTCCCCTGGACCACTGGGAGGAGGATTTTGTCCACTTGCGTAGTCCGGCTCTGACTGACTTCCAGCTTAGCTTCGAGCTAAGTTAACTACGATGCTAACAGCTGCGTGGCCGTGGCAGTCGGGTCCCCCGACCCGGCGGCCCGGCCTCCAGGCCCGGTCGGGCTTTGGGGGCGGGCGACCGCGGATCACACCGCCGGCCGCCCCCGCCGCTCCGACTGGCTCCCCGCCGACCCGCTCGGCAGCAGGACCGAGACGCGCGGTCTCACCCAGCGGTCCCACAGAGCGGGTCCGCCCCGGGCGTCGCACCGAGTCGGTTCCGGAGGTCTGGCAGCGTACCCCCGGGCCCCCCGGTGCGGCGGCCACCCCCAGCGGTGGGCCCGCCGGCGAGCGCAAAGTTTCTCACACCCTCCGGGCCCGGGGGCCGGCCAGGACCTTCTTGCTGTGAGGCACGAGCGCTAACCACTGTGTGGCCATAAAAAAACCTCCGCTTAAAATAGTAAGATTTTGGTTGCTCTATTTGCAGTCATTGTAAAAGTAACGATCGTAGCGTTTCATTTGTAACGCAAGTTTAACTACCAATCGAGAAGGAGTAGTGCTGTTACACTACTGGTTCCCATCAAAAGTAATTTAACTACTTGTAACGCTTACGTATGTCGTTACATACCCAACTCTGACCAAGTGCATGGTTAACAGTACAAACAAGTAAAAGAGAAGGAACAGACAACTGGTCAGCAAGTATACAGTCGGTGCACAGTAAAAAGCATGGTTAACATCGCCAACGAGTAAGGAGAAATGACATGAGGTGCTATTACCTCCTCTTCTCCTCAGCGTCTAAAGTGTGGATGGAGAGAGGCACAAGAGAAATTTTAGATCTGTTTTTCGTGGCTAGAGGAACAGTGAGGCGGAGGCCAGAGAGAAGGAGCTTGTACCCCTGGTGCAGAGGGTTAGTTTCATCTCTGTGAATGGATTTGGCTTTCCCAAGCAGCCGAGTGTTCTCAATGTCCTCCAGGCTGCTGAAGCTACTTTAGAAGCAATGCACACAATTCTCCCTAGGAAGTTTTTCAAATCAAATCAAATCAAACTTTATTTGTATAGCATTATTTCATATTAACAAAAACAACACAAAGTGCTGAACAGTAAAAAACAGTCATAAAACAAAAGAATACAATCGCACCATCAATAAGTATACACCATTCACCACACACACACACACACACACACACACACACACACACACACACACACACACACACACACACACACACAAACACACACACACACAGCCCAAACAGGGTTATATTGGGTGTCATGTGATGTGGAGGACAGGAGGAAGCTCAGACGGACCCCCAGACACACTCCCAATTTTTGCTTACAGCAAAGCAGAGGAGACATGGCATGGCACTAAGCATCATGGGAAAACACTACCAGTGGGGCCGTCCACACCAGGAGAGGGCAAAGGTCAATAATACTGGGGCCCCAGCGCTCGACCCCCGACCCCGCCAGACCAAGGGAACCCGCACACCGAGGTGTGGAGCCCCCCAGGCCAGCCGGGACCAGAGGACTGGAGTGCAGTGACCCCGGCAGAGGACCAGGACCAACTCCTGGTGTGGAGGACCCCCCTCAGTGTGAAGGACCCCCCTCAGTGTGAAGGACCCCCTCAGAGTGAAGGACCCCCCTCAGTGTGAAGGACCCCCCTCAGTGTGAAGCCCCCCCCCTCAGTGTGAAGGACCCCCCTCAGTGTGAAGGCCCCCCCCTCAGTGAAGGACCCCCCTCAGTGTGAAGGACCCCCTCAGAGTGAAGGACCCCCCTCAGTGTGAAGGACCCCCCTCAGAGTGAAGGACCCCCCTCAGTGTGAAGGACCCCCCTCAGAGTGAAGGACCCCCCCTCAGAGTGAAGGACCCCCCTCAGTGTGAAGGACCCCCCTCAGTGTGAAGGACCCCCCTCAGTGTGAAGGACCCCCCTCAGAGTGAAGGACCCCCCTCAGTGTGAAGGACCCCCCTCAGTGTGAAGGACCCCCCTCAGAGTGAAGGACCCCCCTCAGTGTGAAGGACCCCCCTCAGTGAAGGACCCCCCTCAGAGTGAAGGACCCCCCTCAGTGTGAAGGACCCCCCTCAGTGTGAAGGACCCCCCTCAGAGTGAAGGACCCCCCTCAGTGTGAAGGACCCCCCTCAGAGTGAAGGACCCCCCTCAGAGTGAAGGACCCCCCTCAGTGTGAAGGACCCCCCTCAGTGTGAAGGACCCCCCTCAGTGTGAAGGCCCCCCCCTCAGTGTGAAGGACCCCCCTCAGTGTGAAGGACCCCCTCAGAGTGAAGGACCCCCCTCAGTGTGAAGGACCCCCCTCAGAGTGAAGGACCCCCCTCAGTGTGAAGGACCCCCCTCAGAGTGAAGGACCCCCCTCAGAGTGAAGGACCCCCCTCAGTGTGAAGGACCCCCCTCAGTGTGAAGGCCCCCCCCTCAGTCTGAAGGACCCCCCTCAGTGTGAAGGACCCCCCTCAGTGTGAAGGACCCCCCTCAGTGTGAAGGCCCCCCCCTCAGTGTGAAGGACCCCCCTCAGAGTGAAGGACCCCCCTCAGTGTGAAGGACCCCCTCAGAGTGAAGGACCCCCCTCAGTGTGAAGGACCCCCCTCAGAGTGAAGGACCCCCCTCAGTGTGAAGGACCCCCCTCAGAGTGAAGGACCCCCCTCAGTGTGAAGGCCCCCCCCTCAGTGTGAAGGACCCCCCTCAGAGTGAAGGACCCCCCTCAGTGTGAAGGACCCCCTCAGAGTGAAGGACCCCCCTCAGTGTGAAGGACCCCCCTCAGAGTGAAGGACCCCCCTCAGTGTGAAGGACCCCCCTCAGTGTGAAGGACCCCCCTGAGGAAACACTGGAGTTCAGCAGCTAAAGACATAAAGACATGATACAAAGCTAATAGAAAATAAGTAAGATAAGATCATAAAGTAAAACAGTAAAATAAGTTAGAAGAACATAATAAAAATAGAATAAATAAATAGGATAAGTAGATTAAAAATAAAAATGCCAAAGATTTAAAATGATGGAGATCAGAACTATGAAAGGTCAATCAAAAGTCAGGTTAAAAAGGTGTGTTTTCAACCTCCCTTAAAAAACATCAACAGTCTCTGTGGTCCTGAGGTTCTCCGGTCCTGAGGTTCTCTGGTCCTGAGGTTCTGTGGTCCTGAGGTTCTCCGGTCCTGAGGGTCTCCGGTCCTGAGGTTCTCTGGTCCTGAGGTTCTGTGGTCCTGAGGTTCTCTGGTCCTGAGGTTCTGTGGTCCTGAGGTTCTGTGGTCCTGAGGTTCTGTGGTCCTGAGGTTCTCTGGTCCTGAGGTTCTGTGGTCCTGAGGTTCTGTGGTCCTGAGGTTCTGTGGTCCTGAGGTTCTGTGGTCCTGAGGTTCTCTGGTCCTGAGGTTCTGTGGTCCTGAGGTTCTGTGGTCCTGAGGTTCTCTGGTCCTGAGGTTCTGTGGTCCTGAGGTTCTCTGGTCCTGAGGTTCTGTGGTCCTGAGGTTCTGTGGTCCTGAGGTTCTCTGGTCCTGAGGTTCTGTGGTCCTGAGGTTCTCTGGTCCTGAGGTTCTCCGGTCCCGAGGTTCTCTGGTCCTGAGGTTTTCTGGTCCTGAGGTTCTCTGGTCCTGAGGTTCTCCGGTCCCGAGGTTCTCTGGTCCTGAGGTTTTCTGGTCCTGAGGTTCTCTGGTCCTGAGGTTCTCTGGTCCTGAGGTTCTCCGGTCCTGAGGTTCTCTGGTCCTGAGGTTCTCCGGTCCTGAGGTTCTCTGGTCCTGAGGTTCTCTGGTCCTGAGGTTCTGTGGTCCTGGGGTTCTCAAGGGTCCTGAGGTTCTCCGGTCCTGAGGTTCTCTGGTCCTGAGGTTCTCTGGTCCTGAGGTTCTCTGGTCCTGAGGTTCTCTGGTCCTGAGGTTCTGTGGTCCTGAGGTTCTGTGGTCCTGAGGTTCTCTGGTCCTGAGGTTCTGTGGTCCTGAGGTTCTCTGGTCCTGAGGTTCTGTGGTCCTGAGGTTCTGTGGTCCTGAGGTTCTCTGGTCCTGAGGTTCTGTGGTCCTGAGGTTCTCTGGTCCTGAGGTTCTCCGGTCCCGAGGTTCTCTGGTCCTGAGGTTTTCTGGTCCTGAGGTTCTCTGGTCCTGAGGTTCTCCGGTCCCGAGGTTCTCTGGTCCTGAGGTTTTCTGGTCCTGAGGTTCTCTGGTCCTGAGGTTCTCTGGTCCTGAGGTTCTCCGGTCCTGAGGTTCTCTGGTCCTGAGGTTCTCCGGTCCTGAGGTTCTCTGGTCCTGAGGTTCTCTGGTCCTGAGGTTCTGTGGTCCTGGGGTTCTCAAGGGTCCTGAGGTTCTCCGGTCCTGAGGTTCTCTGGTCCTGAGGTTCTCTGGTCCTGAGGTTCTCTGGTCCTGAGGTTCTCTGGTCCTGAGGGTCTCTGGTCCTGAGGTTCTCTGGTCCTGAGGTTCTCTGGTCCTGAGGGTCTCTGGTCCTGAGGTTCTCTGGTCCTGAGGTTCTCTGGTCCTGAGGTTCTCCGGCAGGCTGTTCCTCAGGCGGGGGCCGTAGTGGCTGAAAGCCGCCTCACCATGGGTCTTGGTTCTGGTCTTGGTTCTGGTCTTGGTTCTGGTCTTGGTTCTAGCTTTGGGAACACACAATAAGGCGCTGCCAGAGGACCTCAGGGCCCCGAGGGTGGATAGGGTAAAAACAGATCAGCTAAGTCAGACAGTGCAAGGCCATTAAGACGTTTAAAAACTAATAAGAGAACGTTTTGTCCTTGACAGCAAGGTTACCGTACCAACACAGGATGTAAGAGGAAACAGACTCGATAAAAGAATAGTCAAACATTTTCATCAGGCTTCTGTCTACCTGGAATTTGGCGAGCTTCGTCAGATGAAAGAGGTGACCCTTTTTACAGAGCGTATCACAGTTCAGAGTGAATTTGAGCGAGTTATCTACTATAGTGCCCAGATATCTGTAGCTGCTCACCAGTTCCACTCCCTGATTATGGATGGTCCTGGACTATGGATGGTACAATTACTGGACTATGGATGGTCGAGCATCTAAAATCAATGCAGACTTTCTTTGTTTTAGGAACGTTGATTTGTAAGAATAATTCATCGCACCAGGATACAAAATCATCAAGTACCTGGCCGTGGCCGACCTCCTCATCATGGAGCAGGCTGACTATAACAGAGCGTACTTTATAATGAATCTGTTTGTGTGACGACTACAGCAGTCATTAGTATAAAGAATGTAAAGAAGTGCAGGCAGAACCCAGCCTGGAGGTGAACCGGTTGAGGATGGTAGAAGGCTGGACAGTGTTCCAGTCACTCTGACTTGTTGTGATCTGTTAGTGAGGAAGTCCAGAATCCAGCCCACAAGACTCCATCCAGACCAAACAGGTCTACGAGTTTCTCTACTAGGATGTGAGGCTGGATCCTGTTGAAAGCTGATGAGAAATTAAAAAAAAAAACCTGACATGATTCTTGCTGCCCTCGAGATGCTTGCATACCAGGTTGAGTAAAGTATCTGTGGCATCTTGAACACCTCTGTGGTTCCTACCAGCGAATTGGAGGGGGTCTAGTAGAGCCTCGGTTTTTGCTCGTATCTCCGTTTTAACTAACTTCTCAAACTGTTTCATCACTGTGGAGGTCAGCGCCACCGGCCGGAAATCATTCAGTGTGCTGGGATGTCTTGTTTTAGCAACAGGTACTACAATAGACTGTTTCCATAGAGATAGCACAGTCTGAAGAGAGAGAGAGATGTTAAAGATATAGTTAAAGATAGGGCCAAGCTGTTCAGCGCAAGTTTTAACAGGTGACCGCTTCTATGATCAGGGCCCGGGCTTTTCTTTGGTTTACATTTTCTGAAGCACTTAATTACATCTTCCCCTTCAAAGAAGGGGTTTAAAGGAGGAGCAGATGAGAGGTGGTTTTTCAGCTCAGTGTGTTTTCTATGGAAATCAGAATCATCGAATCTTACATAAAAGCCACTAAGGCTCGGAGCGAGTTCTCAGTCTGAGTTGTAGCCGTTGAGTTGAATGTGTTTCCGGCTACTTTCTTTCACCCCAGTGATCGTTTTCAGACTGTCCCAAACAGAACCCAAGTCATTTGTCTTAAAAAGCTGACTCTCAATTTTCTCGTTAGGTTTTTTACAGGCTCTGATCTCATATTATATTTTTGTTTCTGCAAGTTATACAGAGATGATCTATTCCCTTCCCTGAAGGCTGCTTTCTTTTGTTGTAACGGATCTTTGAGTGTTTTAGAAACCCACGGCTTGTTGTTAGGATATATTTTTACCGTTTTAACAGGGATAACACAGTTTTCACAGTATGTAACCCAGCAGCTCACCACATCAGTAAGTTCATCTATGTTGGCAGAGGACTCAGTGAATGTGTTCCAGTCAGTAGCATCCAGCCCCCCTGCAGAGTGAGGCAGGCATCATGGTCCCAGGTCTTCACTCTGAGGCTCTGCACAGTCCAGTAGACAGGGAGGAGCTGGATGCAGCTGTGGTCGGAGGAACCGAGAGGAGGCAGAGGGATGGATTTCTAGGCACCTTTGATGTTTCCATACAGAGATCAGTGGTCTTGTTCTGTCTGCTGGGCGTGTGATGGACTGGTAGAAGTCTCTCAGCGTAGTTCTCAGGGTGCAGTGGTTCATGTCACCCAGGATGATGTGAGGAGACAGACTGAAGCCTCTGAGTGACTTGATGGATAAGCTCACGAGCGTTTTTTTCATCAGCCCTCAGGTGGATGTACAATAGTCACAAATATCTGTGGAAATTCCCGAGGCAGACATGGAGGCGTAATGACACAGAGAGCAGCTCCAGAGTCTCTCCCAGACAGTGACAGATCTACACCAACACCCCCCCCCCCCCCCCCCCCCCCCCCCCCCACCACCACCACTGGAGGACTTGTCTGTTGCAGCAGCGCTTCCGTCCAGCCGTATATGTGCACCAAAACCAAATGTTTGGTGGCAGCTCTGGTGGCTGTCGCCCATGCTCACTGGAAGACATGGTCACGTCTCCTGATAAACCTGAGAGGAGGGGAGACAAGGCTGGATGTGTTTACTTCACAGCCCTCTGTTGTGTACACTTGATAGCCATCTTTTAAAAGGTGAATACTTGAAGTTTAAAACAGCAAGTTAAAGCATGTTAACGTAAACATTAAATATGATAACTGAAGTTTAATATTGTTACTTGAATCATTAAGTGAACAAAGCTGAAACTTTTCATAACTGTTTGCTTTATGGGGACAGTTGTTGGAATTATGAAATATTCATTGGGTGTTTATTTGAATGAAATTGCTTATTGGAGAAGCAAAGAAGAGAAGAATAGAGTTGTCCTTTGTATCTTCAGGATTGATTTTTTTTTCAAGTTGAGGCAGAGCTGTGGTTCCACATTCCACACATAACCTGACAGTGGCCACTGACACTGGAAACACATTTCTGAAGGCAAATGGTCTCAAAAGTCCACGACTATGGTGGTTAAGAACAAGAGGCATTTATCAACAGTGATGACTGACTGTTGTGTACATGGCCTACTTACACATTTTCCCCCCATCTTTTTATTTATTTATTTAGTTATTTCATATTTTTTTCTAACCTGTCCTGTCCAGCATGGAGGCAGCAGAATGGAGCTTCTGGCTGCTGTTCTGTTCCAGACAGATCTGCTCTTTAAGAGGAGCTGATAAGTATAAAGCTCCTCTTGTTTACATGGATTCTTACTTCATTTTATTTATTTTGAGCACTGATACATGACATTGCTGGACTCGACAGGGGGACAGAAAGACGCGAGGAGAGACAGAGAGAGAAGGAAACAAACATGTGAACAGACAAGCAAAGAACAACAACAAGAGTGTAGGAGAAGGAAGAGAGTACAAAGTGAAGACGTCTTTAATTAATATCGACACTCTGTGGGTCCTGCCGGGGGTTGTTCTGTCTCCCGGGGGTCTTTCCTGGACCTCTTGCTCTCTGCACTTGGGCTCACGCATTGCTGGGGGATAGTTGCCGCGTCCCACCCTCCGGTGGTCCTGGTTAGGCGGGCTGGACCCGCACGGGCCTCACCTCATACATCACAAACACAGTCACTTTATCCACATACTACATGCTACACATCAATTTTAATGCATCACACCTGGGGGGAGGTGGGGAAAGGTCCCCTGTTTTTTTTAATGCACCACATTCACTCATCCATAACCTGGGTTGGGGGTTTGGGGGGGACGGGGGCTCTGCCTGGCTGGGTAGGTTTCAGGACAAGAATGCCCTGGAGCCCTCGGCTGGGCCCCCCGCCACTCCTCCGCCCAATTTTAATGCACCACATTGCACTTTCTAATCACAACTCACATGGTCGGGAGAATGTAGCTCGCTAAGAACCGGGTCACATATTAATAGGTAGGGAAGGTGAACAACAAACCAATACGGTTTGGCTCGTGGGGACCAGCCCCCCCTCCCTGGCCAGACCACTAGATCAAATCTGGCTTCACTCTGGCTCACGGGCTGCTCCTTGGTGGTGCGGGGGTTCCTGGGCGTGGGGGGGGTGCCTGGATGGGACTCCGGGGGACGGGGGGTCTCTGGTGGCCCTTTGCTTCGGGTGGGGCTGGGGTGTTGGGGTCGGCCCGCTGGCCCCGGGTACCTGTGGTGCGGATGCAGGTCGGCCCTGTGGGGGGTGCTTGTCGGGGGTGGGACTGGGGGGGGGGCCTGGGTGTCCTGGCGGCAGGCCTGCTGTGTCTTCTGGGCCCCCGCAGCGTGTGGGGTGCACCCTCTGTTCTTTTGTTTTTTTTTTTTTTTTTTTGTTTTTTTTTTTGTTTTGGGGGGGGTGGGGGGGCAGGATTTTATCTGGGCGTGTCCCTGGTCCCCGGCGCTGGAGAGACCCCGACTGGGTCCTGGTGGCGTTCCCTCCTGGCCCTCTTGGGGGCGCTGGGCCCCAGAGACATGTCCAGCATTAGGGTGGGTTTCCCCTGGGCTGGTGTCGCTGCTGCTCATTGGGTGTCGCCTGTGCCCCTGGCTGCCCCAGTGGGTCCTGGTTGGCCCCTGGCGCCCCGGGGGCGGGACGGATGGGGGGTCTGGGGGGGGGGGGGGGGGGTGCGCGGCGGGCTCGCCCTGTTTCCTTGCCTCCCTCGGGGGCCGCCCTGGGGGCTGCCTCCGGGCCTCCGGGGTGGCGGCCTTTCCCGGTTCCCCCCTGGGTCGCGAGGCGTGGCATTATGGGGGCTCCGGTGGCGTGGATTGG
The DNA here is from genome assembly GCF_902148845.1 of Salarias fasciatus. Lineage (NCBI taxonomy): Eukaryota > Metazoa > Chordata > Actinopteri > Blenniiformes > Blenniidae > Salarias > Salarias fasciatus. The sequence goes on along the minus strand of NW_021941407.1, from coordinate 91,546 downwards.
TGTCGACTGGGTAACATCACATGCACGTCTATATGATCATTCCAGCCTCTGCTTAGACTCACTGTGCAGTATAGAACTTACCTGAACACACCGGTTGTTCCCCTTCAGCGCCCAGACACTGGTTGGTGTCCTCTATCATCGGTACCCTCAGCTCTATCATCTCCATCTAGTCAGTCCCCCCTCACCCTTTTCCCTCACCCTCACAACGTTTCACAACCCTCACGTGGTGTCACACTGCCCTCTATCATAGATATGAGGGCTGGTGATGGTCACTAAATTGCAAAAAGAATAAAATTGCAAAGTGATCTTAGAAGTTGACAGCAGGTGTTGTTTGACTTCGAGATGAATGCAGACAAAAAAAAAAGGAAAAAAAAAAAATTAATATCGACACTCCAGATGAGCGGCTACTGCACCTGCTTTAAGAGATGACAGAGCGCATCCTACGGACTTCAGTTGGAGATTATAGCTGGTGGTGGACTGGGACGAGAAGCTGGCGATCCAGATATCAAATTATACAAGAGCATCAGGAGAGGCCTACTACAGATCTCCATTAGTCTAACCCACCACAAGAGAACAAGGGAACCGGGTCCACATATAGAATGTGAAGAGTGATTAAAGATCAGCTTGATCATGACCTCTGACCTCTGAGAAGGCCAGAAGCAGGCCAGAGAGACCCTCAGGGCCCAGACAACCGACAGCCATCCCAGAGCCCAGATCCAAGCCGCTCCAGGGTATCAAAACCCCCTAAAACCCTCCTGTCCCCCTCCCTCCATCCCACCCACTCCTCCAGAGTAAACGCCCAGCGAACGCCGGGGCTCATACTGCTCACCTCATTGCTCACAGCACTCAGCATTGCTCTAACTTTCCATCGCAGACTTTCCTAGAGATTTTCACAATGTCAGACTCGGTAAGCAATAATAAATGTGGCTGGCTGGCACAGCTGATGCCTTCAATATACCTTTGAATAAGGATTCTGTGGTACTTCCATTCTAATTTCCAAGTACAGTTTACAATCAAAACCCCTGGCCTTTATTTCTGACACCTGGTCTCTATGTCCTGGTCTGCACTCAATATGACTAAAAGACAAAGTCAGTGGTAGTTCCAGACAAAATGACATTGTTGACTGCGACAGACCTCATGAATATTCTCGTTTTGTGTTTTTCAGAATCCAGCACTTCACTGTGGTCTTTCCAGGGACTCTGAAGACAGACTGAAAGTTTAGTGAGATCAGTCAGACTCTCCATAAGGTCAAAGATGAGCTCACCTCAAGAAGTCCTCCTGCGAATTCTGGATGATTTGGTAGATGGAGATTTTGGAAGGTTCCAGTGGTATCTGTGGCAAGATGGAGTTCTTGATGGATTCAGACCAATCCCAAAGAGTAAACTGGAGAAACTGAACAGAGAAAACACAGTGGATACGATGCAGCAGACCTACAGCAATCGCAGTCTTGAAGTCACTAAAACAGTTTTGGAGAAAATGAACTTGATGGGTGTATGGGAGAAACACTCCAAAAACATCTCAGAACCTGAAGGTAAGTCCTGGAAACTTTAAAACCTGATGCTGTTATAACTTAGTGTGAAATGGAGATGAATCATGACAGGCAACACTGCAATGATGACAAACTGCCCTCTGCTTTTACACTGTTTGATCTTTTTATTTTTCTTTTGTTAGTATTTTATTTGGTAAAATGATACGTGGCCTCACAGTTTCTCTCTCTCTCTTACACACACACATACGTACTCACCCACACACACGACAAATGATCAAATAATAAAAAATAAATATGAACATAAGGTTGAGAACAGGTAAACCTGATGAGAAAATCAACCTGAACATCCTTTGTGGCCCCGAGGTCCTCCAGCAGACAGTTCCAAAGGCACCTTGCTGTGGGTGTGCTTGCTCTATACTTCAGAATTAAAAATGGCCCAGTGCCAGAGGAGCACAGAGGCTGTGGTGGCTCACAGGGTAAACGCAATTCTGAAAGACATACGGATAAATAAACAATCAAAAATCAATTATTAAGCACACATGGAGCTAATGTAGTGATTGTAAAACTGGTGTGAGTGTGTGTGGAAACGAAATACGAGATAAAAAGCAAGTCGTGCGTCATCTTAAATGTGCTTTAATACTGCCTACCAGCCACTCACAGACACTTAGTCGCCTTGAGGTTACCTTGAAGTGGCATGGACAACACAAAATGAAGGGCAGTCCCCAGACTTATCCACACCTACTAATCACCGAATAAGACCAGATACACTGCTGCAAGAGGAAGGACCGCCACCAGGGGGAACCATCTGCCATCACTTGAGGACAGACTATCAATCAACATCTGTAGGAGGGAGAAAACTGGCACAGAACAGTGAAGAGAAAAAAAAATCAGTCAAAACAAATGTAAAAGCAACTAGAAAAAAAAGTGCAGTTCCTGAAGAAACTGCATGTGTGAATGCTGAGCTGAAAATGCTAAACTGTAATGCAGGAAAAGCTCAAGAAAGAAAGTTGGAAAAGTTTGAAACCTGAAGCTCCCTGTACAGCATCAGTCTACATCGGGCCATGACAGTATTGTATTTCCAAAAAATCACAATGTTAAGGTTCAACAAAAAAACAAAACAAGAAAAAACAATATGATTAATATGAAATAAATCTACTTACAAGTGGGCAGCCAACTTATTTAACATATTTGACAAAAAAATGAGTAGAACTCATAGAACTAATTGGTTTACACAGAATGATTTAGTTATGGTTGGATCTAAAAGAACAAAACAAGTTGGACAGTCTCAAACATAGAGTCATGTATAGATGTACTTGATTTGAGTTGGGGCTACATATCTTTATTGGATGGGAATCCTGCACATATTTTAATTGCGTTCATCCAATGAATCTTTTTTTTTTTTTTTGAGTAATGGGTTCTATGTAAAAGTCATGATCATTTTTTTTAAAGTGTTGGATTAGAACTAACAAACTGTAATTCATTGAAGGTCACCAAAACTGTTGCTTTGGGCCGTCATTGGCCTGGAACCAGTTCAGAAAATAATACTCAAAAAATCTCTCTCTCTCTTAGCTCTGTTAGAGTAGCTTTTTTTTTTTTTTAATTTCTCATCCAGCAGAAAGTGTTCAAACCTGTGTTTGATGTCGAGCAGTTTGTAACTCCTCCTTCATTCTCTCTGTTCTCCACACAGATTCTTACTTCACCAACAATAGTGAGCTGAGGATCGTGATGGTCGGAAAGACCGGAATCGGGAAGAGCGCCACAGGAAACACTATTCTTGGCCGCCAGTGCTTTGAGTCCAAGTTCAGTGCCAAGTCCATGACGGTGGAGTGCTCCAAAATCAAAGCTGCAGTGTTTGGTCAGCAGGTGGCTGTCATTGACACTCCAGACCTGTTTTACACCAGCGTGGACAAAACCACCAAGGACTTATGCCAGTGCATCTCTTATGCTTCTCCTGGACCGCACATCTTCCTGGTGGTCATCAGGCCGGGCAGATTCACCGAGGAGGAGCAGCAGACGGTGCAAAGGATCCAAGAAATCTTTGGCCAGGCTGCAGACAAATACTGTATGGTTCTCTTTACTCATGGAGACAGTCTGGAAGACTGCGCTATTGAGGAGTTCCTGGCTGAATGCCCTGAGCTGCAGGAACTGGTGGCCAGATGTAACTACCAGTACCACGTCTTCAACAACAGGAACAAAGATCCCTCTCAGGTCCAGGAGCTGCTGCAGAAGATCAGAAACGTGGTGCAGAAGAACGGAGGAAGCCACTACACCAACCAGATGTTCCAGGAGGCTGAGAGGGCCATCCAGGAGGAGAAGAGACGCATCCTGTGGGACAAAGAGGAGAAAAATGCGCAAAGAAAAACAAGAGATGGAGAGGAACCCGCAAGAGATGTACAAGGCTTTCGACTTGTGGGAGAGGCCATTGGAAATTTGTTTAGATGATAAGTTGCAAGTTCTGTCATGCTTTGACAGAATGAAGGTGGAGCTCCTGCAGGTTCTCTCAGATCATCACACTGCCCTCTGGTGTCCAAAGAAGGACGTCTGAGCAGATATTTATCATGGAGGCAGGCTGATGGTTGTTACACCTCTCTCTCTCTCTCTCTCTTACTGTTTAATTTTCATTTATCTTTTATCAATGTTATTGCTTGCTTTTCTCAAATAGCCAGAAAAAGAAAAGTTCTGAGATGTCTCTGACACTTTGTTCTTTGTATTTTGAAGTTCTTTTAATCTTCTTCTTCTGAATTCTTTGCTTACTTTTTGGTCTTATTTACAATCAGTGTTACAGGTGTGGTTTAGTGGTGCTGTAGCCCCCTGGAACCAGCATAGCACCCAAGACATACATTTTAATTAAAAAAGGTGGATTTTTAATAATTAAAAAAGGAGTATTAGACTGTTTTTGTGTGAACAGTAATTTGTTGTCTGGTTAATACAGAGCCCCGGACATGACATGGTAAAAAAAAATAATAATAAATTGTGGCCACAAATTACTAATTCGTTTCCTCGAAATAATTAAATTGTGCGCACGAATTACTAATTCGTTCCCACGAATTAGTTATATCACTCATATCCTGACCAGTCCAGTAAAGTTGGCAGCATATGGACAGATACGGACTTTCAGTCTCACTAACTCTTTAACAAAACGCCAGTAACACACAAAGGGCGCCTCCATCCCATCGCTGTGAGGTGGACGATAAGCTACAAGCTCATTTTTACTAAAAGTATCTGTCTATCAAGCAGCAGAAACAATACTGATTTCAGCCGGAGCAGCCGTGTTGTGCTGCGGGGTTAGGGGACCGTCTACAATTTACAAGATGCTGCAACAGTGAAGACAAATACCATATCCAATAAATTCGAAAAAAGACAAATGAAGGTTGTAGTGATTATGGTGACACTGTAGTCAGTCCCAGTGGTGGTATTACGTTTTTTGTTGTTGTTGTTGTTTTTTTGTGCTATCTGCCACAATTAAATTTTTTTTTTTTTTTTTTTTTTTTTTTGCTATGTCATGTCCGGGGCTCCGTAGGTTAATTGTTCAATTCATTGAAAAAACAAAAAAACAAAAAAAAAAACATGAATTGAATGTTTCTAAAACTGGTGTGGTCTGATTCAGCCAAAGAGTGCATCACATCCATTAACTTCCAGCCTACTTCCTGTTCACCAGAGCTCTTGGACTAGAGTCAATGAATGTAAACTAGTGTTAACAATAAAACAGCTAAAATGTCTGCATGTATTCTGGCATCATAAATGTATTCTGTCAATATCTTTGTTACTATATCATCAGATGTATGAAACGCAGTATTATTCTTTCAGTGGAGGTTTTGGTAACTGGCAGCATGAGTTTGATTTGTGCGTGAAGCCCAAAGCTGCTGTTACAGCAAAAAAAGGGCTGTATGCTGGAGTACCCAGAAGGAGCATATGGCCGGTGATGCGGCTTCCCCTTTCCAAGCCTTGTAGCCGCCGAGAGTGTGAGGTCGGGTCCCGGGGTCGTAGATTTGAGACGCGCAGATTGTTTAATAGGTGCAAAAATACGCTCTGATCCAAAGATAAGTTTGGTGCATTTATTGCGGAGCAAACAGACAGAGCTATCAGGGCGCAGCAACGGGAGGATGATGACATGAAACCAGAAGTTGAACTGTAACAAAAGATGTGGAAAAACGATGCGGCCAACAAAAAATACGGCTACTCCCCGACCCTGACTCTCCCTCCTGCCCCACAGGTGAGCGCGCACCTTTACGCACAACCATCCACACGTGCACACACCCACTCCAAGTGAACCCCGCCTCCGCAACACACACACACACACCCACGCTTAAACAAACAGTGCACCCACACCTAATTCTGTCTCCTACAGCCGGTATATCTGCCCTGTGCCAGCAAAAGGCTGCAGACAGCCAGTTTCAGGAGTCTGCCTTACAAGGTGTGACTTGGTCTTTCATATGCTAATCAATGTCAGCAGGGGACCTCGTCATGGAGCCTTCCCCTCTTTGGGCCTGTGGTGGAAATTTCTATTGAGTGCATGCTTAACTGTTTTGCAGTGCTTAGATTTATTTGTTATAAATACCCGTAGCTCTCACACACTCAGATGTGTGGGGAACCGCGAATGCTTTGTCTAGAATTTACTTTTCCTGATAATCTTAGCGTAGCAGCTGCGGGCACTCGTGGGAGTCTTCCTGTGTCCAGCCTATGGCTGGGTGCGGTCAAGGCCCCTGGGAGTGAACGTAGCAGATAGTTATTAGAGGCGTGCACGCCCCTGCGAGGGCAGAACTCACTCTGTTACTCTGTTGACTGCGTGACTTCTCCTGCTGTACAGCATAATAAAAGATACCAAAACGAACTCACCGGCTGATGCCCTTTATTAAATAAAATTGCCATAACACGGCCCACGAGGACCAGGGTTGAGTAGCCCTGTTGTAGTCATTCTGGCAAACGTCGGTTATCGACAGTTACAGTGAATGTATCAGTTTAAAGTCTTTTGTGAGTCTTACTTTAAAGGGCCTGTATCCTGCTTTTTTAGCTCGTCCAAACCCTAGAAATGGCATTAACATGGTTATAGTTTATTTTTGGCGCTAAGGAAAAGTCATTTTGTGTGAAATATAAGATTTTCTGGGGCTAATTCTGAAACCCGGAAGAGAAAACGCTCTGTGTCACTGAAATCCCGCCTCTCCCCCTGTGGACTTTGACTGACAGCTACTTCAACCAATCAGAGCTTCAAAACAAATACGCTAGCTAGCTTTGGCTCTTTAGCTCTAGCTTCTCTACACACAAAGACACACGAAAACATCTTTTCCTGTTAGAAACTCACCAAGCGCAGACCCTCCAGACCCTTCAGACCCTTCAGACCCTTCAGACCCTCCAGACCCTCCAGACCCTCCAGACCCTTCAGACCCTTCAGACCCTTCAGACTCTTGCTCTTGCTTGATTGTTGCTTTCAGACGATGGTTAAAGTTTATCTCCGTAACCAGAGTTAGAAAAAAGCAGCAACGCTGATTGCCGAGGGCCTGCGGGAGGGGGGCTCAGGGGAGCCGTCTTCACCGGGTGACGTGACCATGGGAAACAGAGCGTTTTCACGGGTGCGGGAGGGGCTGCCTCTCTGAGCAGCACAAACAGGAGCAAAGCTCAAACACACAGGCACAAAGGAAAAAAATGCTTTGGAGGTGTTTTTGGTGAGAACATAATGTCACGGGTGCAGGGTGGAAGGACCCAGGCGCATGCAGCCAGGTGGGGTACAAAAGTGTTCATTGTCCAAAATAAGGGAATCCAGAACTCAAGGAAAACCGGGAACTCAGGAACAAAACGGCAAACGGAGCGGCGGTGCAGGCAGGGACATGGAGGCACACAGACAGACCCACAAGGAGCCGACAAGACACACCTGGAGCACGGGACTTAAATACAGGGCAGGGCAGGTGAGGCACATCAGGGAGTAACGAGGCGGGAGAACATGAGGACAAACAGAACAGGACCCCAGCGCCTCCACGAGGACGCAGGGGCACAGGGCGTGACACATAACTATATAACAAGGTTAAAACATACAAAAAGTGAATTGTGCATGATAGGGCTGTCGCGGTCATCGCAAAAATTAAATATCGCGATGTCACGAAGCCCACCGCGGTGCATGATGGGCCATCGCCAACACCGCAGTGCCACAACCACGTTGAGCAGGGAGCAATGGCGCACACGCTGGTAGCAAAGAAAAACATTACTTCGTCCATTTGGGAGCATTTTGGATTTAAACCAAATGAGAAGGGGGAGCCGGACAATTTAGATGAGCCAATTTGTAAACTCTGTGGCAAAATGGTTCAGGTTAAACGCGGCAACACATCGAATTGAAGGGCTCACCTCGCTTGCTACCACCCGGCTGTGAAGCTGCCGCCGCCACCTGCCACGCAGAGCCACGGGGCTCATGCCGGTCCCAGCCGACAACTTGGACTTGGCGAAGCCTTCGCGAGAGTTGGAAAATATAACAGAGACAGTGACAGACATAAACGTCTAACAACCGCTGTTACACGGTACCTAGTGGAGGAGATGGTACCATTTTCTACAGTGGAGAAACCTTCGTTCCGGTCCCTTCTCGAGAAATTCGATAAACAGTACGAGTTGCCAGGTAAAACCTACTTCTCTGAAACTGCTGTGCCGAAGATGTATAACACAGTTTGAGCATCGGTCCAGAGTGAGCTAAAAAATGTGGACTTTTTCTCTGCCACCACCGACATGTGGTCAAGCGTAAATATGGCTCCTTACATGAGTCTGACTGTACATTACCTGAGCACAGACTGGACTCTGAAATCACGCTGCCTGGAAACAGTGTTTATGCCGGAGAACCACACGGCCGACAACATCGCAGAGGCTCTACGCGGCGCGTTTGCTGAGTGGTCTTTGGATGAAAAGAAGCTGGCGTGCATTACTACGGACAATGGGGCAAACATCGCTGCAGCAGTGAGACAGTTGGAGTGGACGTGGCTGAACTGCTTCGGGCACAATTTACACCTCGCAGTGACGAACGCAATGGCCAGCGTTACTGATCGCACATCCCGAGCGATGGGTCAGTGCCGCTCCTTAGTGGGTGCATTCTCCCACAGCTGGCTGAAGAGGAGGGATCTGGCCAAGGCGCAGAAGGAGCTCCAAATCCCGCAGCACACACTCATAATGGTAAGCTCGCTTTTAGAAGCAATGTAACTGTCCTTTATTATGGTCAAACTAAATAAAATAAAATAAAAATATCCCAGTTTTGCTTTGTATTCTTCTTTTTATTATTATTATTATTATTATTATTAGTCGCTGTGGTATCAATATATAATTAATGTGGACGAAGTCCCTTAAATTAATCATTTATCCTCGTTTACTTTGACTTTCCGCCGGTGGTTTCTGTAATTCTCTGACCAATATTGACATGATATTAACTTAGGCTGGACAAAATTAATATCATTTTTAAAAATAAATATGGGTTATTTGAAGAAATTGGAGGTGCTAAGAATTGATTCAAATAAATTAAGGATTTATATAAGTTTTTAGACATTGAATGTCCATCAAGGCCGATAATGAAGTCAAGCGCACTATGACCAAAATCGAATTCAGCAGCTTTTTAAAATGAAATACTTTGAATTAATATAGAGAAATAATTTGGAGGGGCTTTTAAGATTTTTACTCTTTTTACTGTTATCTTCTAACTCCTTATTGACTTTGTGCATTGGAAGATAGTATCATACGAGTTTTGTCCGTAATTTGTTTAATAAAAAATAATAATATAAAATTAATGTTTAAGAAAAAAAATCCGAAATGACCTTTTCCCGTTTTACGAAATTTCTGGTCTGATCTCACAGCCTCCTCTGCCTGTGTTAATGTAAACAGAGTCGCTTGTGTGCCTTCAGATCTATTTTATATCTCATGTCTTGTCGAATTTATTTTTGTACTGATTCATTTCTTATTTGTTATTGTTCCTAATTTTCGGACATATTCACTTATAAAAAATGTTTCAAATGGTGCCCAAAATTCAGAGCTTAAACATCCAGTCTTAAATAGCAGTTGCTAGCTTTTTTATATTTTAAAAAATATTTTTGTTTAGAAAAAAATACAATGAAACGAAAAATATGTTTACTTTTAACCTAAAAAAAAATGAGAAGGTAATTTCTGTCCATTACTCCGTCCATCCAGGACTGTCCAACAAGACGGGGCTCCAAGCAGAAAATGGTGGACCGAGTCTCGGAGCAAATCCCCGCGATCAAAAGGGTTCTGGATGATCGGCGACATCAGCATCTCCTCCCCAGCTGGCAGGACATTGCAGTTCTGGAGTCGGTGAACGCGGCATTAAAGCCGGCAGCTGACTTTACGGATCTGCTGTCTGCCGAGAATTCTGTCACGGTCTCATCAATCAAACCTGTCTTGAAACTCCTCAGAGAAGATATTTTACAAGCATCAGATGAAGACACCGCTCTGACCTCAGAAATCAAACAGAAAGTGTGCAGTGTTCTCGAGGAGAAGTACCGATCAGCTGCTCTTCAAAAAACCTTGGCAAAGTCCTGCTTGCTGGACCCAAGATATCAGAGCAGCAGTTCTGATGAGGATGGGGAGGTGAAGAGCGAGCTGATGGAGGAAATACTACACCTGGAAGATGGAGGGGGCGGGGCCTGTGCATCGGCTGCTGTCCAGCCAGAGGCCTCGGTGCAGCCAGCGCAGCCAGCGGAGGCAAAAAAGAAAAAAACACTCGGAGACCTGCTGAGGTCACGGACAAGCACATCGGCAGCTGTCCCGAAGAGAGTCAGAGTCCACCTGGAGCTGACTCGCTACCTGCAGGAGGAACCCCTCCACCCTAACGACAACCCCCTGGCGTGGTGGCGCAACAACCAGGAGAGATTTCCCTTGCTCTCCACAGTCGCAACCAAGTACATGTGCATTTGCGCAACAAGCGCACCATCCGAGAGGGTCTTCAGTGTCGCTGGAAATGTGATCACCCCTTTCAGATCCTCTCTCAAACCACACAAGGTAAACATGCTGGTAACAAGGACATGATGACAGACCTATAAATCACCGTCATTTGTGTGCGTGAATGTGAAATTATAGTGTCCAATATGTTTAATTTTGTATATTACTTTAAATAAAGACTTAAAAAATGGGCAGTTGTTTTTTTCTTTTTTGGTAAGATGCTGCAGTCAAATCTTAAGCTTTCTCCTGAATCTTGTTTTTTGGTTGAGTCAGAGAAATTGTGCATTTTGCATCTGTGCTTTGATAATGTGTTCTACAATTTACACACACACACATACACACACACACACACACACACACACACACACACACACACACACACACACATTAATATATACAAGGGTGTACCCAAAAGTTCCCGGAATTTGATTGTAATTTTTTATTTCTGACATTTGAAAATAAAAAAATCACCGTAGCCTTCAAAATAATCTCCATCCGCATTAATGCAGCACTCCAGCCGTGTCTCCCACTTCACCAATGCGTCGTCAGACCCGTGCGTAATTGTGCCATTTTTTGCCGGCTGTGATTTGTCTGTCACCTCCTCCACATCTGCAAACCGCTGTCCCTTCAGCTGCTTCTTCAACCTGGGGAACAAGAAAAAGTCACTGGAGGCTTCATCTGGAGAATCAGGCGGATGGGAGAGGAGATTCATCTCATTCTTCTCCAGAAACTGCGTGAGGCGCAGCGCCGTGTCCGCTGGCGCTCTGTGGTGGTGGATCAACCGGCTCCACTCCGCCACTACGCTCTGCTTCCTCCTCACATCCTCACGGAGCGTCTGAGGACTTCCTCTAGTGTGGCAAAACATGCACTGATTTACATATTGACCCACACCTCATATGTCACCTTGTTCATTATCCATACAAGAGTTTACAGCATGCTGATTCATCTCCAATCCCCATGGAGGAAGAAGCAGCAGCTGTGCTCCCAGTGAATCATGTGATTCAGACATTGCACGTCATTCCCCAGTTTGTAAGTTCTACTTTAAAGATTTGAATGTCGCTTATTTTTATCAACACTGGGCTGGCTAATTAATCGAAACCAAATCTTTTTTTTTAAAAAATGGCAAATCCACCTGGATCATAAATAATTTTATTGTAATTATCTTCATTTATTTGTTTAGCATTTTAAGCCCAGTGCTTCTTTGGCTGGAGTCCATATCTTCATTGAAAATTGCCGATATACAAGTTCACAATGCATCGCATTTCAACTCTTTTAGTTTGTAGATCAGCTAATTTCACTTTTCTTATATATATATATATATATATATATATATATATATATATATATATATATATATATATATATTCTGCTATGCAATGGTGGTGCGTTAAAAGAGTGAAAATAGCTCTACAAGTTCACAACACATTATGATGCACTTTGACCTTATAACCATTCATGAAGTATGATCAAGGCAAAAAATTTGGAATAATGGTTATTTATTTGAATTCATATCATCCTTCCATCCATTCATAATTATATCTGAAATTTTGTATTTTTTTTTGCAATTTTCTCAGGATGTCCATCAGATCCTCATAGGCTTACCTGATGGCAAGCAAACTGTCAAGAGCCTGGATGATGATGATGTCATCACAACGAGCCAGAGATGTCTTCTGTCCATATCCTGGTGTCACACCTCACTGAGAAGTTTGAAGAGAAGTACTTAACCAGATTTTTTTAATTTATTTTTTTTTTTTTATGTTAAATTGGGTTCTTGTTAAAAAACCCAATGTTCTCAATTTAAAAGTAAAATTGTAAAAATGCTTACTGTCAATATAGTCAATGGAGAGGTATTACTCAATGACCTGAGTCCTATGTTCAGAGTTTTGATTTGGTTGGTTTACATTTACTCCAAAAAAAGGTTGTTGCATTTGTATTGTTGACTTATTTCTTTTAAAAAATGCAGTCACTCTGCACAATTTTCTATATTTCCTATGCAACTTATCAATGCATCCTTGCTGTTCCCTGCCTGTGGGTGACCACAGCACAACCTGTCCTTGCACAAGCTCGTGCATGAACAGTCACACTGTTAAAAGTTGCACAGTAAAAAAAAGAAAATAGTGCCTAGTTGAATGGACACAGTATGGAAGTAAATCTGTGCCATCTGATTCTGAATTTGAATTTTTAGACCTGAATTATTTTTGCATCGAAATCTGACTTTGAATTTTAAAAGCATTTGAATTTCCAGCGCTGACTTCTTTTAACTGTGTAAAAAAATTCAGTGCAAAAAAATTCGACGTCTCGAAAAATTCGGTGTAAAAAAATTCGACGTCTCAAATTCAGTGTCCAAAATTCGGAGTCAGAAATTCGCAGGCAACATCCGGGTAACTACGTCCCTACGGAAGCCCTGAAAGGACAAGATTGATCTTTTTTTTTTCGGCGAACCGGAAATCCCAGGCTTTCTCCAGACAGCGACGCTCCGCTGCCCCGGACCGCAGACAGAGGTGAGTTTGTGCTGTTAGTGAGTTATTTTGTGCTGTTGCCCTTTCCTGAATAACTTATATGATGATACGATGATGATACGCAAATCAAAACTATCTGTCCAGAATCTGCACAGTGCAGTAGCCAGATTTAGTCTCCTAATACACGGACCTGTGTGTTCACATGCGGTGGTGGGCGGTCACTGTCCGGTAGTTATTAAAAGGTGTGTTCACCTGCAGGCAGAGGGAGAGAGGAGAGCGGGGTCGCCATCATTTTTGCTGAACGTTGCTGTGTTTTTGCCCGTTTTTGGTTGATGCACGTTCACACAAAGAGGTCATTGGAGGTGCAGCCGACAGTTTGTGCTGACGGACGTGAATTAAACGATTTGAACTGCACTTACGTCATCGTGTGCTTTCTGGAGGACGCGGCAGCGCGTCGGACAAACCGGAACCCTCACCTTTCCTCTCAGGGCGACAAGGTGGGCTTGGAGTCGCCGATACACGCAGCTATGGGCTTTTCCTGCATCTTAGCTCTGCTTTCCCTTCATCAGAACGGAAGAACCTCTCAACTCCTCCAGCCTTTTCAGCCAACATTCCACAACACACCCATGAATCTTTTCTCTCAAGATAAGCGAAGCCCCGCTTCTGCAAGCTCCCAAACCTTTCTCCAATCGCTGTACTTCTCTCTCTCTCCTTCTCATTAATCATTACCCAAACAAAATATCCTTAAGTCAAAAAAACTGTTCATTTTTTGACATTTCAATCAATGCTTTAAAGAAAAAAATAATAAAATAATAATAATAATAATAATAATAATAATAATAATAATAATAATAATAATAAGCATTCCAATTTTTTTAAACAGATTATTCAACATCATTTTCTAAAGAACATTTAAAAATTTCACCACAAATTCAACAGCTCCAGTTTGCACCATTTGACCCCCTTTATCTCCTGGGCTGGATCACAGCAGGAAACTGCAGTGTCTCCAGGTCAGCTCAACAGTGCATGTGAACTCAAATGTTTTTCTTTTTTTTTTTTTTAGATTAATCAAATGTCGGATGTGGTTTCTCATAAAACGTTTTCTTTCTTCATATTACTAAATCATAGTTAAGAGTTTAGAATTTGGCATTTTAACGAATTCCAAGCCGATTTACTGAGTCAGACTGTCAGACTCTCTCACCCCTCCCAACAGCCTCGCTGTCGGCAGCGACTGCAGGCAGGGCTCTTTTTTTTATCTTCTAACTCATATTTACTTTTTCATCTCTTCAATTTATGGGTTGACCCAGGTTATGCTTTTTCCAAATATTTAGCATCTCCCTCTAATTTTTCTTTCTTTTGACAACAACAGTTACCCATTTTTTCTATTTTTTTTTTATATGCTTTAAACACCTTTTTCAACAGATTCCAATTGCACTTGGATGTGCCCATCATCATCCGGCACGTCTTTCAATCAAAATGTTCCAATTCACAGTCAAATTCGCCATCCATTTTTTGCGCCTCGTTCCTCCTACACAAATTATAACACAGTGATTCCGAATCGTGGTCTGAATTAACTACCACCCACACACAGTCGTGACCACTACTCCTGCAAGCCAATTATGATCTTAAAACACCTTCCAAAACCCCGCACACAGCCAAAAAGATCATACACTATCACTATATGACACGGTAATTTTCCAGTCTTTCCACTGATACTAGTTACCTGTCTACCACTGCACTGGAGGATTTATACTATAAATTTAACAAATTTGAACGCCAGCACACAGACAAGGAAATCCTCCAGGCTACGCGATCGCTTTTCCCACACACAGTCCAGCACCGCGTCTTCCATGTAGTTATTCTCCTAAAACGTCACCGCACACAGCCTGGAACTACAGGGGTCAAATGTCGGTTTTCTCCAAGACACCAGTCAATACAGAAACAGGAGTGACCAAAATTTGGATATTTTCAATATGGCAAATTTGTCTTTTTCAGAAACAGGCCTGCCTTACCTTTTGTTAATACTGCCGCGACTCAAGTCACTCAGGTCCTGGTTGACCGGATCGGACACGCCGGTCCTGTCTGAGAAACTTCCTGGAATCCTGTTCAGTGACGCCAATTGTTGAGACTGGAGCAAAAAACTGAAAAAAAGGAGTAATCAAGAATGCTCAAAAGTTCCAAGTCTCTGCACAAGTTCTTTTAATTCAGTGGCAGGTTGAGCAGACAGGGAGAGAACCTGAATGCTAGTGTAGCACATATGTGTACCCCAGTGGTGGGCCGTCAGGGCCTGCAAGGCTTTCTCTGCTGGCCTAGAAAGTATCTGAATTACAGACTGATGTAAATTATATTTTGTCCATAAATAATTAATAAATGATTCCAAGCGGTATGTTCCAGTTCCTTTCATAGTTTCCCGTGGTTGCGCTGCTTCCAGACATGTTTTTTTTCATATTAAATCATTTAACCAATCAGATTTCAGGCATCATCTGTTGCTAGGGTCAAAGAATTCTGCCCGAGGCCTTCGCTATCCGTTCTGATAGCGCAGTGAAGTAAAGTGAAGCGTCAAACAGACAGTTGCTTCAACCAATCAGATTTCGAGTTGGCGACTCAGCGCCTTCTCGCTAGCCGCACTAACAACAGCAGATCCAGGCCTTCTGATTTACATTCACCAAGAGATACAGTAGGGGGCGCTATACACCTAAGTTGTTGGTCGCCTACCTCAATTATTCCAAAGAAGAAGAAGAAGAAGAAGAAGAAGAAGACCTGAAGAGAAATAAAACTTAGCCAGAAATCCCACAGGGCAGCTGGACTTTCAGCCCTGGCTTTATGGAACTGAAACGCAGGATAATCTATATGACAGAGCAGTTGAACTCTTTTTGAGGAAGGAAAGGAGGATGGATTTTGTTTTCAAATAATGGGGATGTTGGTGAGTAAAATGTTCCTCTTTTCCTAAATAATATTGCTGTTTTATTAAATTGTTGATGCTCATTGTATGTGCACAGATGTAGGAGGAGACTTGTGGTCTTCAGCAAAGGCTTTTATTCTGGCTGCACAAGTATCTATCTGCTGTGCAACAACTCTTTATGTGCATATCTGCATAATAAGATTTTTTTTATGGACACAAAATAGTTATTGAGAGGTGGATTGGTTCAGGCGGATCTGTTCTGAAGGCCTTAGTGTGAAATGCACGGTCCACCACTGGTGTACCCTTGTATATTGATGTTGAGCAGTTCAGCTGCCTCAGAAAAATGAAAATATGAAGGGACTGTTAGGCCAGATCAGAAGCTCTAAATTCGGCTGGGAGCCTCGGGTGAGTAAAAGCATGGAGACACACACAGGAGTGCAAGGGAGTGTTATGGCAATTTTATTTAATAAAGGGCTTCCGCCGGTGAGTTCGTTTTGGTATCTTTTATTATGCTGTACAGCAGGAGAAGTCACGCAGTCAACAGAGTAACAGAGTGTCAGTCAGTCAGCCATCCCAGAAGTCCCATCCAGACAAGGGGACACCCGTTTCCTGAGAGCTCAATTCAGCAAGCAGGGAAGACAGCTGGGTGTCTACGTTAGTCATGTTCTCTGAGATGTCAGGAACCCAGGAGCAGTGCTGATCACCTATGAGAGGGCAAACCCCCCTTTCTTTTCAAGAAGGAGGTCCAGGGCCACTCTGTTCAGCAGGCCCAGGACACACAGCCTTCTGCTCCTCCATGAGGAGGTCAAATCCATCAGTAACAAGACTAGTGAGGCTCTCATGCTGGTTATGAATGGTGCCATGCTAAGGGAAGACACCTCCTTAGAATGCTGCTGAAAAGGAGAGGGAAAGGGAAAGGGTAAGGGAAAGACTAAGACTAAGGGTAAGGGTTAGAGTGAGAAGCATTAGGATGTCGCAGCTCTGAGCCAGTGCTATTCCTGCCTGCATGCAGAAATGTGTAGAGAGAATCCTGGAGAGGAACAGGAACAAGGAATGGTAAAGTGTTAGCGGAGACAGCATAAGTCTTAAAAGCACAAACAGTACAGTTGGCATCATGTGACTCTGGAGCTACCGCAGGGGCAGCTCTCCACCACAGGCTGTCCTGGAGTCCTGTGAGGTCCACCATACGTCTGCAACGAAGCAGGGGGGCCACTGCGGTTTGGGGCAGCAGCACCCTCAGGAGCAGGAACATCTTCACCGTTGCCTGGTGGAGGGTGGACTACCTCACACAGGAGCTGATCTCAGGGATTATTCTGCCCTGTGGCTGGGAGATCAGCTGTTGGAGTCAGGGTGGTGCTGGGAAAGGCTTACAGTGACTCGCCTGGCTCCAGGTAGCTCGCTTTGCTACCTTAAAGGCAGCATGAGTCCAGCAGGACCTGGACCTGGCCACTGCCTGGCCTTCCAGTGTTTCCTGCTGAGGTCCTTCACCCGGATCCAGTCACCTGGGTTCAGCCAGCGAAGAGTGGAGAGGCCCTTCAGCCAGGAGGGGAAGGGCCCTGTGATGGTCTGTCTGATCTGAAACAGAGCAGCTCCACAAAGTCCACCATCAGGTGGTCACAGGGTACTCAGGTGGCGTTCCCCATGGCGTTCTCCTCGCCTTGCCTTGTGAGCTGCACACACCAAACACTCTACAGTGCTGTTCTGCCACCACTGAGAACTTCCCAGAAAACCACAATGATGTGAGCTGTTGGGAATGATAAGGCCTGATGTACCATTCCCCCCTCAGAACCACCATGTACACCAAGAATATATCACATCAGAATGGGTTAGTCTGTTAATCGAAGCTCCGAGCGAGAAAAAAAACTGTCCTCATTCCCCAGAAAGTTGGTGAGAGTGTAAAGGAGGGGCTGAGCAGTCTGAAGAGACAGCTCCATGAAAACAACCTCAAACACAAGCTGCATGTTATCAACATGTCCTTCAACGCCGTCCATTCCCCCGGCGCGAATCCCAAACAACCTGAGCCTGGCGGTCAAAACAGCGCATCGTGAAGCAAGCTGCTAATATAGAAGGAACATTATCATTTTACCAGAACTATCAGAACCATAACATCACAGTTTGTTCAATATCAGAAACAACGAAATGACAGGTCGAGACAGAAAAGTGAAGGAAGACTGCAGGGCCCGGGATGCTTCCAGTGCATCTGGAGTCCAGGAAACCTGCAAACATGCAGTCAGAGACCTAATGGGAGCAATAAAATCAAAATCATTTGGAATAAACTGTCGACAGCAGGAATACATTCCCAGGAAAGAGACAACCTGTTTCCTGGTGAGCGGATTTGGTGTGAAATCAGGTGTATCATATGGACCGTCCGTCTCAACTAAACACCTTCAGCAGTTATTCACGCCATAACACATCCAATACCTGTAACCACTGTCATCATCCAGGACGTGTTAATGTGACACTTGGCCTCAGTGTTACTCAGCAAGGTTTAGCTGAGCTTATTAAGCTACTTAATCTATGTTCGGTCCACAAATATTCCAGCTAAAACAGATGGAGATGGAAGTTCCATCTGTGTCAGTGGATCTTGAAACTGACATTTGATTGAGGGTTCTTGTAGCCAATCATAAACAAACCTTCACTTAAAGGTCTAATACATGATTTTCTCGAAAAGACGAAGCCCCAAGTCTGTTACTCACTTTTTGAACAACGCGCATGCGCCAGACCATCCGCCCGGCTCTCCTGCTTCTCCCAGGAAACGCGGAAGTGTACGAGCGCGATCTCCTCTTCTCCGGCGTGCACGGCTCTGTTTACAGTTTCTGCGATCCGCCTCGCTCATAAATAAAGCTTTTTTCCCGAAACAGTTACAGTTTCATTATGTCAGACTCGCCATCGGTAAGTACTAGCTCAGAAGCTCACCGGCTACATAAACACTCTGAATGCGCATGCGGAAAAGGGAGAAGCTGATTGGGCGCAAGCATGTAGAACCGCCTTACGAAAGCAGCTCGTCAGAATGATTGACAAAAGGACCCACCAATTATTTAGGTGATCCACCCGGAAATCAAAATCATGTATTATACCTTTAAATAAGTTCTCTTGTGTGTTTAGCATTGGTATATTTTCTCCATAATACGTACAGATAAACATAAAGTTCACAATATTAAAGCATGACATCTTAAATAATTTCACTAAGACAATGAGCCTCACAGCCTGTGGTCAGAGCCACAGCGCTGTGGGGGGAGAAGTGACCCATAAGGGAGGCAGCCTGCTGCCTCTTCTTTCTCCCTTTATCAGGATTGATCAGTTCTGTTGACCCACTAATATTTCTCCCTTGAGAGTGACGAGACACAATCATCACCATTTGAAAGTTGATAAAATAACTTTGGGAATTCCAATTACCTCTCTTTTTCTCTGTCTGTGTGGTTTTGTAAGTGTCCGTGTGTGTGTGTGTGTGTGTGTGTGTGTTCATGCTCTGACCTCGGCGATCAGCCAGCAGTCAACATGTCGTCATCACGTCGGAAGTTTCCACGTTCGTAATCAAAACCCCATCGCCTCCACAACCTCCTCAACCGCCAGCCGCCCCGCCTCCAGCCTCTGGAGCAGCTCCCTCCATTATTGTGTCCACTGCTTCCACAGCCACAACAGTTTCTCCTTCTCTCCTGCATTAAAAAAAGTCTCAGCAGAAAGAGAAGAACAGAATCACCGCACATGTCCTCACAGGCTCAGGAAAAACCAATTTCTCCCTAAATCTGTGTCAATCTGAGTCCCTCTAGTTGTGTGTGTGTGTGTCTGTACTTCCCGCTGCTGTGAAGCTGCTCCCCTCAGGTCAGCGCGGCGCGGCTGGCAATGGAGGATCGGGATTGTGGATCGGAGCGATGGGGGTACCTGCAGGAATTTTCTAACAAAACAAACAAATGCTTCCCAGACAAAAAACAAAACAAAAACACATTAGTATATTATATTGTACTAAATTATCTGATCGGTGCATCTTCAACCTCACATCATCAGCTCACTAGGCTGTGTGTGTGATGCTGTCTCTCAGGCCTCTGCAATTGTTTTATATTCAACTGTCCTCAGCTCCTCAGCTGATAAAGATGCAGCTACTGAATGAACTGTTTGTTTTACAGTTCGCTTTGGAGGGTCTGAAAAAAAAAAAAAAAAAACCCTCTCAAGATTAAATTAATAAGGTTTTACATTCTGATCCTAACAAAGTGAACTTTTGTTCCGTTTGTTCTTGAAAACACAATTTGCATACGTGGTTATTCGAGCATGCTCATTGGAACATGTACTTCAGCGGAGGTCTTACGATATGCTGAGAGAGATGGCGAATATTGGAGGGTTGGATCAGCAGTCGGCTGAAATCACGCGTTGTCGCACGAACCGTCCCAAATCATTCCATTGCCCATCGCGGGATTTGGCAAGGGAACTTTGGAAATATTTGTGAGAACCTGAAACATTAAACAAAGACATCTGGACAGTAGACAGACATACAGACGCTTGCCATTGAGTCCTGTTAAAAAAACGTTGATATAGTCAAATCACTGTCAAAGTCCTGGAAAAAAACATTGTTCATAGTCAACATCACGTCCTGTATGCACAGTGCATATAATATGCACTGGGGTTTGTCTGAAGTTTTAAATTTGCGGTTGATGTGAGCACCATCTCCAGTTTGATCATCGACTGTCTGTCAATCAGAGTCATCGGGCAAAGTTTAGACAATAAGAACATGTCGCATCTCAGTGGACATGGAAAGCTTTCTTCTATCACCAGGAGTCAACATCCAATTCACCGTCCCAGAATCAACCAAGTCTATAAAAATAAACTAAAATAAAAATCCCACAGGTTTCCGTGTTATCTTGAGCGTGAGCATGGGAAACCTCAGATGTACATCAATAATTGTGCATGAAATACGATTAATCAGTGTGTTGTTGTTTGTATTCTTTTGAAGTCCTGCTATTCTGTCTTGACCCTGTGCAAGCTGTGTATCAGTGCAAAGCGCTTCTTCATTGCGGTTAGCGGGTTGTGTGTTGTTTTGCGTACGTCACCCATGCCATCAGTGAGTGGTGATTTCATCTTCTCAGTCCGAATGTCCTCCGTCAGTCGGATGAGAATTCAGCGTGACCCGGTGTCCCCCCTTCTTGTGCTCCTCTGCTTGGTTCTCCACACCATCGTCCATGTCCACAGTTCTTATGTGGGCAGTTACGGACCCAGTGTCCAGTCTGTCCACCAGCTTCACCCTGGCGTCCTCCGTCCCCGTCAGGGTGGTTCTTGTAGCTTGAGCCCTGAGGAGAGTTGCTTCGGAAGAACCATGAATGATGTTGTGCTGTTGGCTCGGTTTTTACTTCCATCATTAATCCAGGAGGTGGTGCTTTCCGGCGCCGATGTGTTGGGAGTGTCTGACAGACCAGACCACTCCTTCAGCAGGAAGCCAATGCAGAGGTGGAGCCCGACACGTCAGAGAGGGTGGGAGTAGAGTAGAGCAGAGGCCATGATGGTTGGATGGATGTTTGAAGGGGAGGAGTCCAGTCACTTTCCTCACACATCCGACGTCCAGTACGAATCAACCTCGAAAGAGAGCAGATGGCACGGAGACACATGTATCTGTAGTAAAACCCTTTCATGTCCCTCATGATGTTTTCTCTCCCTGTTCTCTCCCTAAGCGGATGTCCCTCTGCTTTCTATCTCTGCTTCCAGCTTCACTCATCCAAAGTGACTTCTCAATCTTCTTTTTATCCCTGGTTTTCCTGTTCCCAGTGAACATTTTAGCAGAACCAGTCACTGTCTCATGCTCAAACTTCCCCCCTTTGGGGAACCCAAACCATTCACTCAATTCTCTCACACGTCCCACACACTCGGGCCCATACCTTCCTGACATGTCATTACATATTGGGGTGTCTGGAGGACTCTTCTCTTTAACAGATCTGTTACCCATTTTCAATTGGACGTCTCCAACGGCCTTTTCGCCTCTACGGTCCCAGCCCAGACCCGAGGGTGCAAAAGTGCTAAAAAACCCTCTCCAATCTCTCTCCCACTCCAAACACTAAACACTCTGGGAGGATTGAAGTTTTATGCTGTGTATTATAGTGACCGGCACTACATCAGTCACTCGCCCTCCAACCAGTCCAATATGGAAAGAACTCACCGGGTGCTTGTAGGAGTTTCCCCGAAAAGGAGGGAAACCAGTTCGTGGATCCTAGCGGTGGTCCGGACGGTAGGCTCAGACCCAGTCCCCATAGAGTCCGTCAATGGTGGCGGGGCTGCAGCAATTTGTCCGCAGGATGGCCAATCACCAGGTCTCTGTCCTCCGCCGGATTCCACTCGTAGGATCCTGTTCGTGACGCCAACTGTTATGGCAATTTTATTTAATAAAGGGCTTCCGCCGGTGAGTTCGTTTTGGTATCTTTTATTATGCTGTACAGCAGGAGAAGTCACGCAGTCAACAGAGTAACAGAGTGAGTTCTGCCCTCGCAGGGGCGTGCAAGCCTCTAATAACTATCTGCTACGTTCACTCCCAGAGGCCTTGACTGCACCCAGCCGTAGGCTGGACACAGGAAGACTCCCACGAGTGCCGCAGCTGCTACGCTAAGATTATCAGGAAAAGTAAATTCTAGACAAAGCATTCGCGGTTCCCCACACATCTGAGTGTGTGAGAGCTACGGGTATTTATAACAAATAAATCTAAGCACTGCAAAACAGTTAAGCATGCACTCAATAGAAATTTCCACCACAGAAGGAACCTTTACTTGCAGAATAATTTGAATGAAAAAATGTATATTTACAAAATACAAAAACGCGCAATAAAAATAAAAGAAAATACCAATAAATGAATAAACCAAAATGAGTCAGTCTTGTTAGTCTTTCAGTGTCTTTGTCTCTCAGTCTTTCAGTGTTTGTTCAATGTCCAGTGTGTCTACCAGGATCTTTCTGGGATTTGGCATCGAATGTGGAGAATTGATCCTCTTCTGGAATCCACAAATCTGCAATCCAGTGGATTACACAAATCCAAAAAACCTGACCTGTTGGATAGGTCACAAGAACAGCTTACTTTTGGGCTATTATTACTATAGCTCTGAAACTGTTTTAAAAAGAATTGAAATATCTCAAATGGATCCAATTTCTTATTCCTATAGACTAAAAATATATTTAATTTTACCCAACATAGCTCTTTAGTGCATATTAAATAGACACTAGGTTCACAAGTACGCAGAAATACACAAAATAAAGATTACAGTACATGTGAATGCACTTACAGTTACAGTAATTGATCTACAATGGGTTGAACAGCAGAGCTCCACATGGAGCTAACAGAAGAAAACATTGCTAACAGCAATACACACATACAACTCATACAAAAGATAAACTTTACCACTCTGCAGCCAGGATATAACATAAACCTTGGGATGACAATCAATATTGTGTGGTTTCCCACTTGTCTGCGAGTTTGTGCTTGCCTCTGAGGCGAACTGCGCGCACCAATACTCGGTCGCCTGGTTCCAGTTTTGAGGGTTTCACTCTCATATCAAACCTTGTTTTGTTTCTGTCAGCCCTTTTGTTAGCATTCTCTGTTGCTAGTTTGTAGCTTTCTTGTAGTGTTGTCTTTAGTTTTTCACTGTACTGAGAATGCGACTTGAACTTTTTGTTGTGAAAAGGCAGTCCAAATGCCAAATCCACTGGCAATCTTGGCTGACGACCAAAAAGTAACTCATATGGGGAAAAACCGGTGGTTTCAGTTGTACGCATGGACAAGGGGTTTGACATGACGGTGCCATTGAGTTTTGCCCTTATCCTCCAGAGTACCGAGCATGCTTAACAAAGTTCGGTTGAACCCTTCCACTGGGTTCCCTCTGGGGTGACACGGTGTGGTTCGAATTTTCCGAATGCCCATGATCTTACAAAGCTCTTTGATGATGTGGGACTCAAAATCAGGACCCTGATCGTTGTGCAATCTTTCAGGTATCCTGTAATGGACTATGAAGTTGTCCCACAGCGCTGTTGCAACAGCCTGAGCTTTTTGGTTACTGGTAGGGATGGCTATTGCATATTTGGTGAAATGATCCGTCAATACAAGCACATCCTTGGTGTTACTTTGATCTGGCTCGATGGAGAGGAAGTCCATACAGACTAGTTCAAGTGGTCGGGTGGACTTGATGTTGACAAGCGGAGCAGCTCTTTCAGGAGCGGACTTCCGTCTTACACAGCGATTGCACGTCTTGATCCTGTTCTCAATATCTGCTGCCATGCGGGGCCAATAGAATCTTGTTCTCGCAAGATCTAAAGTACGTTCGGTGCCTAAATGGCCCATGTCATGGTGGAGACTTTGGAAGACAGAATCGCGGAGTTGTTCAGGTAAGACTAGCTGGTAAGTAACATTTTCTCCGTCTTGTCGTGTTCTGTACAGGATGTTGTTGTGCATTTCAAGTCGGTTGAGCTCTCGAAGTAACAAATTGATGTCAGGAAGTTCAGCACGTGCTGTTGGCGGAACTTTTGCATCTGTTTCGATCTGTGCAATGACTCCTCTCAGACAAGGATCAGCTCTTTGCTCGTTCTGGATCTGTTCAGGGGACAGGTGGGGTATTACAGGAAGACCACCACACTCGTCTTCATTGATAAAATCATCTGGAACGGCAGCCACTGAAATTGCCAACGAATGGACCAAGGGAATGGTGTCATTTTGAGAGCTACTGAGAAGATGTTTCTCGCAAATGGCAGCCACCACTTCAGGACTTGCACTACTCTCAGGTAGGGACAGGTGAGCGCATGTCAACTGCTGGATGCGGTCAAGCTCTTTTTTTTCTTTTCTTTTTTTTTCTGGTTTTAAGACAGTTTAATTAAATGTAAATTTGCCAGAGCAGAAACATCCAAAACGAAGTCGTAGTAGTGTCACATTTCAATATGGGGAGACATTTTTTTTTTCCCACTTTATTTGTAGAACATTTTGAACTTTTAACAGTAAACCCATCCCACTGGGGATTACCACACGTGGCTGTTGTACAACATAGTCAAAATGCAAAAGACCAGGCCAGAAACGCCCACCCTACCACCCGCACAGGCCCTCCCATTTCGGTCTCGCACCCATGACAGACACAAACACAAGCACAACCAGAACATGGATCGAAATATACTAAAGCAGCCACCAGCCCAAAAAAGAAGACTAGAGAGAAAAAAAAGAAGAGAAAAGAAAATATAACATGAATAATTGAGAAAGACAGAAAGAAAAGAAAAGGGGAGTAAGATAAAGAAAAAAAATAAATAAAAATTTGAAATAAGGGGGAGGGGGGACCAAACAATGTCTCTTTTCCATCACTAACCCATGCCTAAAGTCAAGGGACTCTGTATACTTCAGAAAAGGGTCCCATTTGTCGTGAAATAAATGCACAGAACCCTTGAGTGAGAATCTGAGCTTTTCGAGCTTCAGATTACACAATACCTCCCGAACCCAGCGGGTATGTGAAGGAGGATGGGGAAGTTTCCAATTTAGCAATATCAGCCTAAGGGCCAGAAGAGTTACAAATGACGAACATGTTTCAGCACCTTGGGCAGATCTGTGGTGGGAGAGATGCGGAAAATGGCAGACGGTTAGGAGTAATGGTACAGCTACAGGCCTGGTTAAAAGTAGAGAAAACATCAGACCAAAATGGTTTCAATTTCGGACATGACCAGAACATATGTACATGATCAGCTGGAGATAAGCGACACCTACCACAGGCATCACTAACAGAAGGGTAAATTCGAGCTAATCTGGCATTTGTGTAATGAACCCTGTACAGAACCTGGCATTGGATCAACCTATGGCGAGCACAAATGGAAGAAAGGTGAACTGGAGAAACTGCAGAACCCCATTGCTGTTCAGTCAACGTTATATTAAGACTGCTTTCCCAGGCGGTCTTGGTGTCAGTAAGTGGAGATGCCGCGGCTGACCACATGGAATTATAGAGAGTCGAAATGCACCCTTTAGCAAAGGGATCCACAGTCAGGAGGGTATCTACCAAAGATTCAGGCGGGCAATTTGGAAAATGCAGAAATAATTTTTTTTAACATAATCCCTGACCTGGAAAAAATGGAAAAGGTGTTGGTTTGGCAGTTTGTATCTGACCACGAGTTGTGCAAAGGATGAGAAGACATTGTTTGTATACAAATCCCCAACTGATTTGATTCCATTACTGTGCCATAGCCGGAAAGCTGAGTCCACTCTGGAGGGTTTGAAGCAGTAATTCCTATACACTGAAGTCGAAACTGAGGGACTAGCAAGGCCCAAGTGTTTTCTGATCTGGCTCCAAATCTTTAAAGCTGGTGTCCGGAGTTTCCGTTCGTTTCCAACGTATGTATCATTTTTCAACAGAGCTTAAATGTGTCAGTCTGGTTCGATACTACAATATAATATCAGCATAAAGCAATATAAAAATTTATTTATGAGCCCCGCCTTCGTCTCATAGACCCCCATGTCATCCGAAAAAGCGCCGGTCAGCGTCAGCCAATAGACTTCGAGCTTCCGCCTTGTCCTGCTGTCAGTCAAAGTGTGGAGCAGCCAGAGAGCACAGCCGCTCGCCCAGCAGAGGAGAGTTAGCTCTGCAGCAGATATATCCACTGTCTGCTGAACATCCACCGTAAACAGCTCAACATGGAGGATGCTGCAGGACTCGGAGGCTCTCATTTTCACCCGACGGATAACAGCGTGCACAATTAAAGGGGTGTGGCTTGGTCGCTCATGAAAGCAGAGGGAGGGCGGAGCCTGAGACATTGGATTAAAAAAAATCCTCTCTCTTTCAAAACTCCGGACACGAGCTTTAAGGATGTGTATACTAATGGGCCACGAGACAAATGTAAAGGAGGAGACGGAAGTTGAGAGCATAACCCCTAAATTCCACCTCCTCCGGTCCGCTCCGTCTGCGCTCAGCTCCGCTCCGGTCCGACCGCCGCAGCAAATACGTTGCTATTTTAATGACTGCAGCTGATTTCACAGCCTCCGTTCTGCTCTGCTCGCTCCGTCAGTCCAAAATAGAGCCGAGGTCTGTTTCTCTCTCCAGTCCGGTCCGTCAGGTCTCCATACGAATAAATTTCCACATTTCAGATGCACCAAACAGGAAGGAGAACTCCAACAACCTCCGGTTTTATACAAAATAAAATCATTTTGTCTTTATTAAAAACTTTAAACTGTAAAAAGACATTTTTTTTTGTCACATTAATTGTCAGATATATCACGAATAGACATACCATGCTGATTAAAATATACACTTTAAAAAGCGGGCAAACCAAAATTAAAACACACTATCAAATTTTATTTCACAAACTTCTGTTTTGCCTGTAATCAAGCTGTAGTCGAACGTTTCTGAATGTTTACACAGCTGCATAAATGGCCCATTTGCAGGCTATTGTCTTTAAATTTCGTGTTTTCTACAAAATACATAGCCTATTCAGGACCATGTATGCATTTTATTCTGAATGGCCCGAATGTCAACATCCTGTCGCACGAAATTCAGCGTGTTGAAGCACAGCAACCAGGATGAAGAGACGCTGATTTTGGAAGTGGAGAATCATAAAAATTTATATGACCCCAGTCATCCTTCTTACCAGGATGTACAGAGAAAGATGCCAGTGTGGCCCAGACTGCTCAGCTTCTGGAGGTCGATGCTAAACAGCGCAGCGCTGCTCTGCTTCTCCGGCCGGCGGAGCAGAGACGCAGCGGAGCGGAGCAGACCGGTGGGTTTTGAACAAACGGAGCGGTCCGGAGCGCAGCGGAGCTGAGCGCAGCAGAAATGCACGCAGTGGAATTTAGGGGTAACACAGAACGCAGGTAGAATAAAGTGAAGTCTCGTTCCATATGTACCCAGACTGATAAACAATCATGCTCCTCATCCACCCAGTATAGGACCTTTTGTACATTTACAGCCCAGTAGTAGAGCCTGAAAACGGGTAGGGCAAACCCCCCCTTTTCTTTGGGAGATTGGAGAATAGATCTACGAATCCTTGCAGGTTTACCGCCCCACAAAAAGGTTGAAAACAACTTATCTAATTTATCGAAAAAGGATTTCACTAGCAGCACCGGAACATGCTGAAACACGTAAAGAAACTTTGGGAGAACCACCATCTTGATTAAATTAATTCGGCCAACAAGCAAGAGGGGTCGAGTCGACCAGCGGGTGAAATCCTTCTCCATTCTCTCAACCAGTGGGGTGAAGTTGTTTTGGTACAGGTCAGAGGCAGACAATGTAACGCGAATACCCAAATATTGAAAGCCACCATTCGACCATTTAAATGGCACTGTGGTGCGTGGAAGTAGTTTAGCTGGGGAATTAATGGGTAGAAGCACGCTCTTTGTGTAGTTAAGTTTGTAGCCAGACACCGCACCATAGCGCTCCAGTATATCCAGAATTACAGGAAAAGAGATTGCCGGGTTGGAAACATATAGAAGAAGGTCATCTGCATACAGCAAAACCTTATGAACTGTTTTCCCACGCACAATACCTTTAAAGCCCACCTCAGAACGCAGCCAAAGAGCTAGTGGTTCCACCACAAGGGTGAAAAGTAAAGGGGATAACGGACAGCCTTGTCTGGTACCGCGACATAAAGGAAAAAATGGTGATAACGTATCGTTTATTCGGACAGCAGCTTTCGGTGATGAGTATAGAAGTTTTATCCAGAGAATAAAGGCCTCGCCAAGGCCAAACCTAGCCATAACGTCATACAGGAAACTCCACTCAACCCTATCAAAGTCTTTCTCTGCATCGAGGGAGACCACAACCTCTGGCACATCAAAATCTGAAGAATAAATTATGTCAAAGAGATGCGTGGTGTTATGAAAAGACTGCCGGCCTGACATAAAACAGGTTTGATCAAGTGCAATAATAGAGGGCAAAACACGTTGTAGACGCAAAGCTAAGACTTTAGAGAGAATTTTGAAATCGACATTTAACGAGATTGGTCTGTAACTTGTGCAAAGCAACGGATCCTTATCCTTTTTAAGGAGAAGGGAAATGGTGGCCTCTGAAAGGGAGCCTGGGAGACGACCACAAGTAAATGATTCATTATACATGTCCCGCAAGCAAGGGGCTAGCCAGTCTGAGAAGGTCTTATAGTACTCAGCTGTGAAGCCATCAGGCCCAGGTGACTTGCCATTCTGGAGTGTCGTAATGGCCTCCTTCACTTCCTCAACGGTAATGAGCCCACCAAGAGACTCAACTGCATCGTTTTCCACCTGTGGGAAGCTGATATTATCAAGAAGATCGCCTTGGGATCTTGGATGGTCAGAGGTATGTAAAGTAGAGTAAAACTCAACAAAAATCTTATTTATTTCATCGTGATCAAAGCACGTTGCACCGGTGGAGGACTTGACAGCAGAAATTAGTCTTGATGAGGCCTCTGCCCTGGCTAGATAAGAGAGGAGTCGCCCAGCTTTTTCACCGGATTCAAAAAGGCGCTGTTTGGATTGCAGTAGGAGTGTTCTAACTTTGGTGGTGGAAATGAGATCGAATTCAGTTTGGAGCTTAAAGCGATACTTCAACATTTTGGCAAATTGGCCCATCTAGGGCAATTCCCTAGTCATTTAGAACAGCCGACTTACTTTTTTTGTGAGGGCGAGCTGTTGTTTATTCAGCGGTGGGTCTGAGGAAAGCTTCACGGCGGACACAATGGAAGTGGACGGTACAGTTGCTTCCCTCGTCAAACTCATCAAATACACAATCCAACAACCCCAAAACAACTTTGGCAGACAAGTTATAATCCGCACATTCACTACGCTGTGAAATATTAATGCAAAATTACGAGACTGAGCTTTTTTTGAGAAGATTGCTAAGACGGAACTACTTACTAAACATGGCGTCTGGGCGTAGTGATTTCAAAATAAAAAGTAGTTCCCAGTATTTGCTTCAAAGTCGTAACGCTACAGTATTATTTGTTGGTGTTTCACAGCGTAGTGAATGTGTGGATTATAACGTGTCCACCAAAGTGTTTTGGGGTTGTTGGATTGTGTATTTGATGACTTTGACGAGGGGGAACAAAAATACCGTCCACTTCCATTATGTCCGCCGTGAAGCTCTCCTCAGACGCACCGCTGAATAAACAACAGCTCGCCCTCACAAAAAAAGTAAGTAGGCTGTTCTAAATGACTACCGAATTGCCCTAGATGGGCCAATTTGCCAAAATGTTGAAGTATCGCTTTAAGACGCTTCCCATATAAACTAGGTTCAGGGTTCATAGCATATCGCCCATCAATGTCTTTTATGTCCCTAAGGAGCTAATTAAGGCGCAAGGTGTCTGCCTTTTTCCTGTGTGAAATAAAAGAGATGAGTTGACCCCTGAAATATGTCTTGGATGTCTCCCAGAGAATGCCTCTACTTGTCTCAGGTAAATCATTCAATTCAAAGAATACGGTGATCTGAGACTGCAAAAATAATCTGTATTCCTCCTCAGCTAATAGAGTAGAATTGAATCTCCATTTTTTACAAGGATTACATGGTGTCAGCAAGTCAACATCGAGGGAAGTAGGAGCGTGGTCTGAAATAACAATGCTGTGATAATCTGAGCCAAGTATTTTGGAAAGCAGTCTAGTATCCATAAGAAAAAAATCTATACATGTATAAGTTCGGTGGACCTGCGAAAAGAAAGAAAATGCCCTAGCCTGAGGGAACGTATACCTCCGTGGATCAGTCAGTCCAAGCAGCTGTGTAAAAGTTAAGAATGTCTTGGCTGATTTGGATAAAGGGGCAGCCTTGGTCGATGATCTGTCGAGTAGTGGGTCCTGTACGAAGTTAAAGTCACCACCCATAATTATCTGGTGGTTCTCCAGGTCCGGAAAGGAGGTGAATAATTTGTTCACAAAATGGCTGCCATCCCAATTCGGCCTGTAGACACAGACTAATAAAACAGGAACACCTTGGAGGGAACCAGAGACCATTACATATCTGCCGTTGGGGTCTGAGACCAAGTTTACAGCTACAAAGGGAATACTTTTACGGATCATAATAGCCGTACCTCTAGCTGTACCATTAAATGTGGAATGAAACACCTGTCCAACCCACTTTTTCTTGAGTCTCACCACGTCCCTGTTACGCAGGTGGGTTTCTTGAGTAAAGAATATATCACCCTTAAGCTGCTGTAAATGAACCATGACCCTTCCGAGTTTGGCAGCCTTCCCCAAACCCTTCACATTCCATGAAACAAATCTTACTTTGCCACTCGAGTCAGTCATGTCTCACACTAAGGAACCAGAAGGTTGCAGGAGGCAGGAAATAATGTGAAAATCCAGGCCCAGGAAGACAGAACAGAATCCACGTCTGCAGGAGGATAGAGGAGAGACAAAAAAAAAAAAAAAAAAACCCACGCACACAACACACACCCATACAGTGGCCTGACTTCCCCATATATGAAAACTAAATTGAGTGCTCATAGCACAAAGGTGTTACCCGAAACACCCTTAAAACTTCCTTATGTCCAACACCCTGAATCCCGGATAAAAAAAAAAAGACACATTAGTATTGGTCATGAAAACTAAAGCAACAGCTGAACCAGCAGAATGCAGTCTATTTAACTGAGGACGTCACCAAATTCAAGTAGAGGAAAACTAGAAATTTTCAATATAGATGACATTGGCTGGGGAACAAACACCGTACCATAACTGTTACAAAGTTAACCCAAAAAAGTTGCATTATGTAGGATGGCCACAGTCATTATAAGAAAAGGAAAAAAAAAAAAAAAAAAAAAAATATATATATATATATATACCCAAAGGAGGATACCCTGATGTCAGGTCAGTAAGGGGCTTAACAATACTCGAGTAGTTTTTAATGAATCGTCTGTAGTATCCTGAAAAGCCTAAGAACGAGCGAAGCTGTTTGAGATCTCGAGGCACAGGCCATGTACTTAGGGCTTTCACTTTTTCAGGATCCGTCTCAACCCCTTTACTGGACACAATGTGACCAAGGTACCTCATGGAAGTTTGAAAAACCTTACACTTTTCGGGAGAAAGTTTTAGTCCATACTCCTTAAGGCAATTGAGAACTTTCATTAAGCGGGCCTCATGCTCTTCAGGCATCTTGGAGAATACAATGATGTCATCAAGAAACACAATCACCTCGTGGAGATTCAAATCGCCCATACATTTTTCCCAGAGGTGTTGGAATGTACTGGGGGCGTTCGTAATGCCTTGGGGCATTCTGTTGAATTCCCAAAAGCCGATGGGACAGACAAATGCCGTTTTGGGTTTGTCCAGCTCCTCGACCTCAATTTGGTAGTACCCCGACTTTAAATCGAGAACGGAGAACCACTGTGAACCTGTCAGAGTGGAAAAGGTTTCCTCCAAGTTTGGGAGGGCGTAAGCATCTTTTACAGTTTGCATGTTCAGCTTTCTGTAGTCTATGCATAAGCGGACTTCACCATTTTTCTTTTTTTTTTTTTTTCCCTTGTCCTGTTCGGCAGCTGGGGCGTGCAATATTGTATGATTGTAGCCTTTTACTATCCGAACAGATTTTAATGTTAGCAGCAGGACGAGACTGAGTCTCCTCCTGCTGCTGCCTTTATTTAAAGCTGGCATCCGGCATGGCTGAGGACAGGACCGGGACGGAAATGCTCAGAGAGCAGGAACAGAAAGAGAGAAAGATAAAGAGAGGGAGAACGGAAGGGGGGGGGGGGGGGGGGGGGGGGTTGGGGGGGGGGGGGCACAACCTATGTACAAAGTCACAATACAAAACAGTGTTGTCGACGCACCACACGCAACCTAGAATAATCCCAAACCCCCAATCTAGACAACACTAAAACAGAGCCGACAACCAACACAGAAAATTACAGAACCATACATACATTTTTTTTTTTTTTTTCCCCGAACCATATTAGTGAACAGACCAGGCCACAAAAATAAAAGGAGGTGTAGGGGAGGAAGGAAATGCAAGGACACCACAAACCCTTTTTTTTGTTTTTGAATATAGCTAGTAGTAACTAGTAGTAAACTCGGGGCGTGCATCAAGAGAGGTCTGCTACAGATCACCATTATTCTAACCACCACAAGAAGACAAGGTAACCCAGTATGTGAAGAGTGGTTAAAGATCAACGTGATCATGTGAATATGATGGTGACACTGATGGTGATAGTCAGGGCCGGCCCGGGCTTCAGAGGCGCCCTAGGCGAGCCCGAGACAAGCGCCCCTTGGGAGCGTGTTTTTCGAGCGGTCCCGACATTTGTTGAGCGGGGGGGGGGTGGGGGGGGGAGTGCGCTGAGGAGCGATGCCGAACAATACCGATCAGTGCCGGGCAGCGCCGAGGACAAGGAGCGCAGTGCGTCGGACCGCTGCACAGCGGGGCACACGGAACACAGAGCGTCGTGGCGCCCCTTGTACAACCGCGGCGCCCCCCTCGGGATGTGGCGCCCTCGGCGGCCGCCTAGTTTGCCTATGCCTAGAGCCGGCCCTGGTGATAGTGATCATGCATATATGGCCTCTGACCTCTGAGAAGGCCAGAAGCAGGCCAGAGAGGCCCTCAGAGCCCAGACAGCTGGCGGACATCACAGAGCCCGGATCCAAGCTGCCCCCCCAGGCAGACGCCCACGCTCCGGTCCAGAAACGGGGCAGAGGAAAGCCCCGGCCGGGGACCCCGGCAGCCCCGGGTCCCGGGCCCCACGGAGCCACGACCGGCAGGAGCCGGTCCACCCCGGGCGCCCGGGGCGGGCAGGGCCAAGAGCCCAAGGTCCAAGAGCCCAGGAGCCAACCCCCCACCCAGGCGGAGGGCTATGACCCACCCGGGAGAACCAGCCCACACGGGCGGCTACCCACCCCAGGCCAGTACACCCCCCAGCGCTCCGGCCACGCACCCCGAGATCCAGGGCATCACCCCCCCCCCCCCCACCCCCCACCCACCCCCACCCCACGACCCCCACCCGGAACCCACCCCCCCCGTCCACCGCCCGGCCCACCCTTCCCACCCCCTGTCCTCTCCCGCCTCACTCCCCCCCGCCCCAACCCAACACTCATACCCACTCACTCATACTGACACACACACATGCACACACGCACACACACAACCACTCATCCCTAAACCAAACGCACACACACACACTCACATTCCAACACACTCACACACTCTCACGCACACGCTAACAAGCACACACACACACACACACACACACACACACACACACATACTCCATCCTACCCCAAACACACTCACATTCCCGTGTCATCCAACCGTCATGTCCTGTGGGAGACCCCCCCGGAAGGCAAGGGAACACCGAACCCCACATCCAGGCCCCCCCGCCACCCATAACTGCCGCCTCCAACCCCCCACCCCACCGCCGCAGACAGGTATGCACCCCCCAGAGCCAGCAGCCCCCCAAACCACAGCCGCTCCAAACCCCCGGCCTGTGGGGAAAACAATAGCCCCCCCGCCCCACCCCCCACCAGAAGGAATCCGGAAACGGGGGCGCAGAAGACCCCATTGCCCTCCCTCCCCCCTCCGTCTCGTGAGTGTTGATGGAGTATATGTTGTTTGCGATTAAAACTTGAGGGTCAGTAACCACACCGTGCCGCGAGTGAGGCCAAACGAGCAGTCTCATCCACCTGAACAGCCCCACCCCCGACACAGCGCGCCAAGACCCCCCGACGTGTGTGTTTGTATGTATTTGGTCATGTTAGATGACTAAGTGCAATTAAGACTGAGAGGCGAGCCACTGAAGGGTGCAGTGATTGGGGCCACTTAGATGGCCCCCTCCACCACACCCAACTTGATAAGCCCGCCTCCCAAAGCCCTACGTGTGTGTGCATGAGAGCGGGGGGGAAAGGGGGGTCCGGGGATGCCGCAGCACCCCCGTCACCCAGGAGCCCCCCGATGAAGGACAGGGCCAGGAGCGCCACCCCCCCCCCCCACAGGACCAGGGCGGACAGCGACCATGGCCGAAGAGCCACCAATTCAGGAAGCACACACCCATCATGCATCAGGAGGAGTGAAGGTGAGGACAGACAGGGGGCAGCAGAAGGACCCAGACCCAGGGCCCACCGCCCCCAGGCCCACCGGGGCCACCCCCCACAGAACACCGCACTCTCTCATACATAGCTCCAATCACCCACACATATACACCCACACGTACAGACATACATACATACTTACAGATACACACCCTCACACACATACATACCCCGCTCACAGATACATACCCACACACACATACACACTTACACATACATAGTCACACACATACACATACATATCCAGATACACACCCACACACTCACATACACTTCACCATTTTTCTTCCGCACGACCACAATGGGCGAAGAAAATGGAGAGGTTTACTCTCTGATCACGCCGGCTTGTTGGAGTTCCTTGAGATGCTTACGGACCACTTCCAGGTCATTTGGGTGTATGGGACGTGCTCTGTGTTCGAATGGTGTTTCATCTGACAGCTTGATTGTGTGCTTCACTTGATCTGTTTTTCCGAAGTCAATATCATTTTGTGCAAATACTTCAGGCATTTGGTTTAGTTTTTCTGTTAAGCGTTCCTTCCACTCAGCACTGATGGGAGGAGAATCAAAGTTGAACCTCATGTTGGATTTTTGTTCCTGTTTTGGTTTTGGAGTTCTCACTGAGTGTTCCTAAGAAATGACTCTCTGATATACATTGATTTCTCCAATGACACACTTTTGAGGGACATCATGTTCAGATTCATTGGTAAGTACTACCGGGACCAGGTAAGGTGATGTTTCAGGTAAGTTTACAAGAGAAGGTTTTACTAGAAAAGACCGGGTAGGTCTTTCCCGTTTCACCCAGCAGGGGGGATTAAATGTTTTTTTCCTGAGCTGACAGCTGAGTGTGAACTTGGTTCACTGGGGATATTTAATCGGGGGAGAACTTATGGGCGTTTTCACCTGTCACTGGTATCTGGGCGGGGTTGTTTATTTAGGAGGGCAGCGCACCTGCTGGAGGAGGGAGGTGACGTCACACGCCAACTAGGAACTGACAGTCCGGAGGCACGAGGCCGTGGAGCGCTGGCCAGGACGGATCTGCACCAGTGGGATTATAATTCCGGGAGTATTGTGGACCCTCTGGATTTACAGGCTGTTTGCCACGGAGCCGCCGGGCTGGAAAGGAGGAGCGTCGGGGGCGAGAGGACTGAGGATTTGGGCAGTGGCGTGAGTAGGTTCGGCCGGCCGGCATCTCAGTCCGTCCCCGTTCAGGGACGTGCTCCTCAAACTTGGGGGGGGAAAGACAGATCTTTTGGGAGATTTTGTGGGGTTTTTTTTTGGGCTTCCCGCGAGGTGCGGCGTTTGTGGTTAAAGTTTATTAGTAGGAGCGCCCGAGCGGCGGGTTGCTTGTGTTCAGTTGTTGGGGTTTTCTTTTCCTCTCTCCCGGAATAAATGTGTTTTGTGTTGTCAATCCTGAGTCTGTCGTCTCCCAGTTAATCACCCCTGCTGGTTGTCATTTTCCGCCCGTGACCTCTTCATGCGTGTGGCAAGATCGTCCTGGAAACAACGGGC
Organism: Salarias fasciatus; assembly: GCF_902148845.1. NCBI lineage: Eukaryota > Metazoa > Chordata > Actinopteri > Blenniiformes > Blenniidae > Salarias > Salarias fasciatus. The sequence continues at coordinate 55,334 of NW_021941407.1, read as the reverse complement.
GAATTGTTACAGAGTGGTGGCCCGTACGGGGAGCGCGCGGATAATTACGACAATCAGTACACCTACTTGGCTGATACGGGGTTCAACCGCGGCTCGGGGGGCATATGTAGTCGCTAAACTTATGTGCTAGTTTCGGGTGCGTGTCCCTGTATCAGCGCGTTGGGGTGTTTTTTTTTTTTTCTCTTCCCCCTTTTTTTTCCCCTTTTACGCCCGCATCGCGCGCGCCTTTACGCACGGCTCTTACTCGTGCGCGCGTCTCACGCGCACATCTGCGGGCAACCATAAACACATTTCATTCACAAACGTAATACTCGGGCTGGTGCCTAATCTGCACTTTCCAGGGGCGTACCTAGAAGCATGGAGGGCGCCACACCACAGGAGCTGCAGCAGGAGGGGGAAGGAATGGAAGGAGCAGGAGACACTGAGGACACCGCAGCTCCATTCCGCCATGTGACAGTGCGATCCAAGGAGTGCCGGGTTTCTGAGTTGACTAGTCAGCTGGAGTCCATGTACCTGCAGGAGCCAGACCAGAACTCGGTGCATGAGGAGGACGAGGAGTCGTCGGTGGAATCCAGTGCAGTCATGGAACAGCTTCAGGGTCTGCAAGAAGCTGTGGACAGTCTGGGGACCCGACTCAAAGAGGCAGTGGACAGCACTCTCTGCAGAGAAGAGGGTCTGAGGGCAGCCATGGCTAAGCTGGGGGAAGAACTGAAGGAGTATGTGGACGCGAGTCTGCAGCGGATGGATCGTGTGGTCGCGGCGTGTTTGCAACGCAGAGATGAGCAATGGCGTGAAGAACTGAAACAGCACGAAGCTAAAAGCCGTCTGTCCTGGAGGCCCACAAGGTCCTCCACGCCTGCCGCTCCCATATCCACCGGACCCCGGCCCACCACTGATGTTACTCTCGCCCTTCCTCCTGTGGTTCCTTCCACCCCACCCATCCGTATGGAGTTTCCCAAGTTTGGAGAGTCAAGGAGCTCTGCAGACATAGTGGACTTCATCGAGCAGTGTGAAAACTTTCTGACCCTACGGCCATTGTGTGATGCTGAGCTGATGGGTACGCTGAACGCGGTCCTGAAAGGTCCTGCGCGGAGTTGGTGGTTGGCGACGCGCAGTAAAATTAACACATGGGTACAGTTTAAGAAGGCCTTCTTGGAGGCCTTCCTGCCCTCTGACTACCAGGCGGAGATTGAAGAGCAGCTCCGTGCCCACGTGCAGGCACCCCAACAATGTCTGCGGGACTTTGCGTATGACCATAGGGCGCTCTGTTTGAAGTGGAGACCAGATATGGGCGAGGGGGAAATCGTGCATCGCATCCTCAGCGCGTGTAACCCAAGGCTGGCGAGTGGATTACGGGGGACTGTGTCCACAGTGGAGCAGCTGGTCAAGGTGGGCTCGCTCATTGAAAGAGACTGGAGTAACACCAGGGATTACTGGAGCCGTGTACAGCAGACACACCCGCCAAAGAGGCCTGGCAGGAAGGTGGACCAAGGGCCAGGACGGAGCACCGGAGCGGACCTCGCGACTGCTGTTGGAGAACCGTTGCTCCTGGTGGTGCCCATCAGTATCCGCGGGTGGAAAGGGGACTCGGTGCTGGATTCAGGATGCACATACTCCCTGATGAGGCGCTCCTTATGGGAGGCTGTGAGGAAGGAGGATGAGGTTCTGGTGCCAAGCGAGATCCCAAGGTTTGTGATGGCCAGCGGACAGGAAACCAAACCTATGGGGAAGACCACTCTACTCCTCGGACTGCACGACTTCCAGGGAGCGCTAGCAGTCCATATCCTTGCTGATGAGCAGCTGTGCATGCCGTTACTTCTTGGACTGGACTTTATGATCATGGCACACCTTACTTTGAAGCCCCATCTCAGGAAGTACCTCATGCCGGGGGGAAAGGAGCACGCATTTCTCCGCAAAACACGAGAGAACCTCCTGTGGCGCCAGGAGACCCCTAAAGTGAACTTTTATGTGGCAGACACCGGTTCCAGGGCACCCCAGCCAGTCATGCCCCTCCTGGACGCTCAGCCTGAAGTGGTGCGGCCACTGCTGCAGAAGTGGCCGACCGTTTGGACTGAGACCACTGGGTCCACCAATGTGATTAAGCACCGAATAATTACGTCGGATGAGGTTCCAGTGCGTCGACGGGCCTACAGAGTCTCCCCGCAGAAACAAGCCATCATTGAAGAGCAAATTCAGGCCATGTTGGAGAACCAGGTCATCGAACGTTCCACCTCACCCTGGGCATCACCGGTGGTCCTCACTCCCAGGAAGGATGGGACGCCGCGCTTCTGTGTGGACTACAGAGGCTTAAATGCCAAGACACAGCCTGACGCCTATCCCATGCCCCTGGTACATGAGATCCTGGAATCCATGCAGGGGGCTCAGTATTTCAGCTCACTGGACCTTCGAAGCGGATACTGGCAGGTGGCTATGGACGAGGAGAGCAGGCTCAAGACGGCGATGACCACGCATCTGGGACTGTTCCAGTTTAAGGTCATGCCTTTTGGCCTGCGAAACGCTGGAGCCACGTTTCAGCGGCTGATGGAGCTCGTCCTGGAAGACCTGAGGGGGAAGGTCTGTTTTGTTTACATCGATGACATCCTTGTTTTCTCGAAAACCCAGGAGCAGCACCTGCTGGACCTCGAGGCCGTGTTTGCCAAGCTCCACCAGGCCAACCTGACTCTGAATGTAAAAAAATGTCATCTCCTCCAGAACCAGCTCAACTTCCTGGGACATTTGGTGTCAGGCCAGGGGGTTGAAGTCGATCCAGCCAAGGTTTCAGCCATAACAGCCTTCCCTGCACCCACGGACCTGAAGAGCCTCCAGCGGTTTCTGGGAATGGTGGGCTGGTATCATAAGTTCATCCCCAGACTGGCTGATATCGCTTCTCCCCTGAACCGTCTGAAGAAGAAAGACGTTCTGTGGGAGTGGACCCCTGACTGCCAGGCTGCATTTGACCACCTCAAGGCGCAGCTACAGTCTCCACCAGTCCTAGCTCAGCCACAGCTGCAACTGGGGTTCCAGGTTCACTGTGACGCCAGCGACGTGGGCCTGGGGGCGGTGCTCATGCAGGACATCGACGGTGAGGAACGACCCATAGCTTTCGCCTCCAGAGGACTCCAGGGAGCGGAGTTGCGTTACTCCACAGCTGAAAAGGAGTGCTTGGCCGTGGTTTGGGCGGTGGAGAAGTGGAGACACTTCCTAGAGGGGAACACATTCGATGTGTATACGGACCACAGTGCTCTGTCCTGGGCCTTCAACTGCCCCAAAACATCGTCGCGTCTCACACGTTGGACCCTGCGACTACAGGCATTCACCTTCAGGGTGCACTACAAGAAGGGGTGCTGTAACGTAGTACCCGATGCTTTGTCGCGGGCACCTCAGGGTCCTGATGGGACAGTGGGCCTCACAGTGCCCAGAACATACTGGGCAGACCTTCCGAGCTCCTTCCAGGACATTGCTGATGCACAGGCAACCGACCCAGACTGCCAGGAACTCGGGCCCTCCGAACCCCAGCCCAAACCGGGCCGTATCCATTTCCAGCTCCAGCAAGGGGTGTGGTGCCGGGGGGTCCCATCGAAACATGGGGGGTTCAATTATCAACTGGTTGTGCCAGCTGTGTTGGTTCCGCAGTTCTTGGCTTACTATCATGACAGTCCCATCGGGGGACACCTGGGTCGGATGAAAACCCTTCTGAAGGTCCTCCAGGTGGCTTGGTGGCCAACAGTCCGCAAAGACGTCTGGGCGCACGTCCGTACATGCACCACCTGCCAGCAGTACAAGGCGTCCAATGAAAAACCTGCAGGACTCGTCCAATCACCCGATGTCCAGACCCCCGGGGACATGATCGGAGTGGACTTCATGGGCCCGTTTCCTCCCAGCAGGGACCGGAACTCCATCCTGATGGTGGTGGTGGACTACTACACCAGATGGGTGGAGTTATTCGCCATAAGGGATGCTAAGACTCCAAAGGTCTGCAAAATTCTCAAGGACGAGATTTTCACCCGCTGGGGAGTCCCCAAGTACCTGGTGTCGGACCGGGGACCCCAGTTCACGAGTCACCTTATGGCACAGGTGTGCGAGTCCTGGGGTGTGACCCAGAGACTCACAACAGCCTACCACCCCCAGACCAACATGACGGAGAGGGTCAACCGCACCTTGAAGACCATGATGGCCTGCTTTGTTGGAGACCATCACCAGGACTGGGACAGGTGGCTGCCAGAGTTCCGGTTGGCTCTCAACACAGCTGTGCACGAGACCACAGGCGCAACTCCGGCTTTACTGGCTCTGGGAAGGGAGCTGAAGGGGCCTCTGGAGAGACTTGTGGAGAGGGCACCAGCACCACACACTGCCACATACCGAACCCTGCACACACACACACAGTTGCAGGAGGAGGTTATGAGACACGTGGGCGCGGCTAAGGCCAGACAAGCCAGGTACTACAATGCACGACGCAGGGATGTACACTTTGCGGTCGGTAGCCTGGTCTGGGTTAGGTCACACCCACTGTCAAAAGCATCTGAAAGGTTCACGGCCAAGCTCGCGCCAAGGTGGATAGGGCCTGCGTTGGTTGTGAAGAAGTTGGGCCCGGTGAATTACCAAGTGCGATGGTCGTCAGCTAAAGGGAAAGTGGATACCGTAAACGTGGTCGACATGAAGCCATACTTCGGTCCAGACAAGCCGCTGGCTGGGGGGGGGGGAATGTAACGACCGGGTAGGTCTTTCCCGTTTCACCCAGCAGGGGGGATTAAATGTTTTTTTCCTGAGCTGACAGCTGAGTGTGAACTTGGTTCACTGGGGATATTTAATCGGGGGAGAACTTATGGGCGTTTTCACCTGTCACTGGTATCTGGGCGGGGTTGTTTATTTAGGAGGGCAGCGCACCTGCTGGAGGAGGGAGGTGACGTCACACGCCAACTAGGAACTGACAGTCCGGAGGCACGAGGCCGTGGAGCGCTGGCCAGGACGGATCTGCACCAGTGGGATTATAATTCCGGGAGTATTGTGGACCCTCTGGATTTACAGGCTGTTTGCCACGGAGCCGCCGGGCTGGAAAGGAGGAGCGTCGGGGGCGAGAGGACTGAGGATTTGGGCAGTGGCGTGAGTAGGTTCGGCCGGCCGGCATCTCAGTCCGTCCCCGTTCAGGGACGTGCTCCTCAAACTTGGGGGGGGAAAGACAGATCTTTTGGGAGATTTTGTGGGGTTTTTTTTGGGCTTCCCGCGAGGTGCGGCGTTTGTGGTTAAAGTTTATTAGTAGGAGCGCCCGAGCGGCGGGTTGCTTGTGTTCAGTTGTTGGGGTTTTCTTTTCCTCTCTCCCGGAATAAATGTGTTTTGTGTTGTCAATCCTGAGTCTGTCGTCTCCCAGTTAATCACCCCTGCTGGTTGTCATTTTCCGCCCGTGACCTCTTCATGCGTGTGGCAAGATCGTCCTGGAAACAACGGGCGAATTGTTACAGAATCAACGTCTATTTCAGGTCATTTTTGGACGTCCCAGCAGGGTCGTCCAAAGGTGCAGAACCTTACGCCAGATGACGTCTTTTTTTTACATAATTTCGACGTCAGGTATCGACATCACCAGGACCTCCAGAGAAGGGCCAAAAAAAGTGGGGAAAATATAAATTAAGTTGACCATAATCTAACCACTGAGTTTGCAGTCCGAGCTTCCATCTTGTTCTTTAAGTCATTTCAGCATTTCATTGCAGCCGGGTGACACACGAGATTCAAACTCACGACTTACTGTCCCGCGATCCTCAGCCTTACGTGTTGAGCTGTTAATTTATTGAGTCAATATTCTGTAAACGGGAGGGTGACCACCCGTTTGCAGAAAATTATTTATCCTGAAATAAAGTGCAATACACATGAAACAAAGTGGGGCTTTAAAAAATGTTTTTGTGTTTCTCCAAAGTTCACAATTTGATGAAATTACGTACTAAATTTTAACGCTTGGGCGGCTCTTTTATTAGACATAATTCTATCTTTACGACAATGAAAACAAACAGACTCAAAGAAAAAGAAATACAAGGCGGGGTTAACATTCACATAAACACTTTTCCAGTGGTAAATTATTATTATTTATACTGCTTACTATGCATAAAGTCCCACTGTAGAAGGTGACATGCTTGCCAAGGTTATTTTCCTATTACTTCATTTGAATCAATCACCAGCAGATGCTAACTTGAAATGCATAAAGACGGCATCCAACCTGCTGACAAGCCAAAATTCACAGGTACAGGAAACTACGATCACAATCCAATTCTTTTTAAACAGATTTTATTGCAAAAACTTCACAGTACTCAAAATACCAGACCAGTGATGAATCTGCAGCGAACTCTTCCTCCATCCGCTGTCCCAGCATGCTGTGGTGCTGATGGCCCTCAAAAGGGACTGAGACCGGCCGGTCCAAGGTGGATCCAGACTACCGTCGGTCCACAAAACAGGAATCAGGGTTCCCCGACAACCGCTGGACCAGCGATTAAGGGAAAAACACTTAATTAGCCCGACAGCAGCGTCTCCAGCTCCGTGGCTTTCGCAGTAAAGCTACGCATCTGACACACCTCCACTTCCGGGTTCACTCAGTCAAGCTAATGTACACTATGGCAGCCAATAAGTGAAGACAGACACAGAACTTCCTGTCTGTCGCCCTTCAAAATAAAACAAAAATAAAATACATCAAAACCCATTTCATACATAATACGTCATCTCATCTCGTTCAGATGGTAAACATTTTTAATCAAGGAACATAAAGTTTCCCCGACTTTCGAATGTTCAATCGCATGTAGACGTCGATATTGGGTCCTAATTTAGACGTCCAGATCTTCAACGTCATCTAGACGTCGAAATTGGGTAAAAATGAGACGTCCAAATACCTCACCTATTTTGGACATCCAAAATAGGTCTATAATTGGTCTTGGACGGACGGACCAATATGGACATGATCTGGACGTCCATACGACGTACAATGTTTAAGGGGTAGCTTGGCTAAATTCTTCAGGTTGCTAAGGTAAGTGTCAGTAACACTGCCCCCTACAGCTTGGGTGTACAAGTCAGTTAGACCTTGAATGCGGTAAGTAAGATCAGGATTATCAGCGGATGGAAAGAGGTGAGGCAAAGTGGGTGCTAATTTCTCAACAGATACACCAGATTCAAACTCTACAACATGACTACCGTGGAAGTCGGATGAGTCATCATCAACGAGAAGTATCCTACAGATAGTACCATATTGTTCTAAAAACTCAAAAACTTCTTTGTCTTTCTTTACATCTGTAACATCACTGACAATAACTGCATTTGGCACTTTCACGCCATATACCTCAACAAAATCCATTCTGTCAGTAGAAGAACTGTTCAGTCAGAGGTCAGTAAAGTTCAAATGCTGTTACACCACGCTCAAGACTCCTGGCTGGGCTCGCCAATGCTTTTGTAGCACATATGTGTACCCTTGTATATTTATGTTGAGCAGTTCAGCTGCCTCAGAAAAATGAAAATATGAAGGGACTGTTAGGCCAGATCAGAAGCTCTAAATTCGGCTGGGAGCCTCGGGTGAGTAAAAGCATGGAGACACACACAGGAGTGCAAGGGAGGAACGTTTACTTGCAGAATAATTTGAATGAAAAAATGTATATTTACAAAATACAAAAGCGCGCAATAAAAATAAAAGAAAATACCAATAAATGAATAAACCAAAATGAGTCAGTCTTGTTAGTCTTTCAGTGTCTTTGTCTCTCAGTCTTTCAGTGTTTGTTCAATGTCCAGTGTGTCTACCAGGATCATTCTGGGATTTGGCTCGCCATCAAGTGTAGAGAATCGATCCTCTTCTGGAATCCACGAATCTGCAATCCAGTGGATTACACAAATCCAAAAAACCTGACCTGTTGGATAGGTCACAAGAACAGCTTACTTTTGGGCTATTATTACTATAGCTCTGAAATTGTTTTAAAAAGAATCGAAATATCTCAAATGGATCCAATTTCTTATTCCTATAGAGTAAAAATATATTTAATTTTACCCAACATAGCTCTTTAGTGCATATTAAATAGACACTAGGTTCACAAGTACGCAGAAATACACAAAATAAAGATTACAGTACATGTGAATGCACTTACAGTTACAGTAATTGATTAACAATGGGTTGAACAGCAGAGCTCCACATGGAGCTAACAGAAGATAACATTGCTAACAGCAATACACACATACAACTCACACAAAAGAAACTTTACCACTCTGCAGCCTTGTGTTTTTTATTGCTAGCATTGCTTTATTGCTTCTTTTGCTAGCATATTACCATAATGTCAGCATTGTGACATCGTGTTCTGACAGGCTCCTCCCACCTTCTGATAGGCTCCTCCTCCTCCCTGCTGTCAGAGACAGAGACGTCCTTCCTACAGAGGACACAGACTCACTGAAGAACCAGACCTCCAGAGGGTAAATCCAGCACATAGAGGTTGAGTGAATGTGGTGTTGAAGGTGTAGAGGTGGATCAGAGAGTCAGAGGAGACTCTGAAGAAGGACAGAGAGCCAGCAGGACAGTCCACATACACTGCTACTCTACCAGAGGGGGGGGAGAGGAGGAGTGTTTCTCTCTTATTGTGCCAGACAGAGTAACGTGTATCATCGCACCACAGACTCCAGGAGTGATGATTCACTCCAAACACACACTCCCAACTGTCTCCTTTCCTTCTGATTCCTCTGTAACTCACTGATATAGAAACAGCTCCGCTCCACTCGACCTCCCAGTAACATCGACCACTCAGATCATTTCCACACAGCAGCTGATAAGTCCAGTCATCAAATCTGTGAGGATGATGAGGATACGGCTGCTCTTCCTCCACATGTGTCACCTTCCTGTTGTTGTTGGACAGTTTGAGCTTTCGGTGCATTGAGTTTTCATCCAGTTGAAGTTGAGAGAAATCTGATGGAGAGAAAAAGAGTTCAGTCCTGATGTGACACATGTGATGGATTTGTTGTTTGTGGACTTCCTGACATGTTGTTGATGGAGAGAAAGTTTGATGAGGACACTTTTTGTCAGGCTTCTCTTGTCAGGAATGTTTGAATGAATCCAAAGCTTTGATTGAAAGACAAACGGACAGTGATGAGTCCAACTTACACTTCCTCAGACCAGGTTTGAGCCACTGCTGTCCACCATGGTCCACCCTGCAGGGAGAGGGGGGGGGGGGGGGGGGGGGGGGGGGGGGGGGGGGGGGGGGGGGTTGCAATGAGAGAGAAATGAGAGAGATTGTCCCTGGTAGTAGATAAACTCGACATCGACGGCCAGCTTTACCGGGACACCTCCACGACACCCTGGCTCTTCTGAGGAAGCTAAGTACTGAGAAAACACACACAACTCACCATTAAACACCCTTACCAGGATAAATATACTGGTTTCTATATACAAGCTTGCTTATTTGTAAACTTATTTATACAAATCTGGTAATTATTAAAAAAAAATAATAAAATCTATAAATCGCACTTACAACAATAAATGATCAAGACATTAGTGATTATATTGATAGAATACTATAACTTGGTTTCCTTAGATGGGTCATTATCACATTGGAGGACATTTTGGCTTCAGGATTTTTGAAAAAAATTACTTTTTGTTTGATAGTGTTGTGTTATATATTCATCAATGATATATTAAACTATAAAAAGCTTGATTGGTGCATCTCAGGCATTCAAGGATTTTTATTTATTGCATGTTTTATTGGATGTTTGCTATATCTAACGCAACCCTGTTACCAACACTCAGGAATCTGAAAAGGGGCAATAATGTACTTTTAAAACATAATTTCTTTATGATTAGGGTAAAAGAGTAAATGTCTCTCTGAATAACCACTTGACTTCCGATTTGAGTTGATTTAAATTAATTGAAGCAACTTTAAAAATTTATTGTACCCAACTTTCAAAAAATGGTTTAATAATTTCACCATTTATTTTCACATTTTTGCTATAAAAGTTCATGCATGTCTTTACTTAGGCTGCTTAAAGGCCAATAGGGCAAACCCCTGTGAGCTGAGAAAGTCATTTATAATAAATTCTGATTAAAATGATATGGTAACAGGGTTGAAATTAGAGTAACAGGGTTGCATTAAGTTAGACGGTTAAGTAGCTTTGTTAGTTTTATCATAGAAAATGATGTAAATGTGAGAAATAAATGCTCAGGCCCACAGAAACAATCTTTGAATAATCTTTATATGTTCATTGTATAAATGTATGTTTGCACTGGTATTGAACAATAAACAATTCAAATATGTGCTACTTTGCATCGAAAACAAAAACACAAGTGCAAAATCACCACTTTCAAAAAACAAACAAAAATCAAGTGCAAAAATACTCATCAACACTTTGTCAGTGCAAACTTGCCACTTTTCAAAAAATAAACAAATATCAAGTGCAAAATGGTAGAACTTTCCACAGCCCAAACAGGAACGTGACATTCAAAAAACGAATACTGTTAACTAGCTTACTCCACATTAACACTTGGCTGAAAGCTTAATTAATAGTTTTAGAAGATCGATCTAACCAGTAAGAGGCCCTGAGGGCAGGAATTGCTGTTCTCGTCTGCGACCTACGATCAGAGTTCATGACGTCGTCAGTATGTGACAGCATATTGGGATAGATATGTCCATATATCTGTCATTATCACGGTAACAGGATTGCAAGTAACAGGATTGCAAATCTATGCTAATTGTAGCTTTTACTCAAAAAGCTATGGTAGCTGTTTAGCTAGCTGTTAGCATTTACCAAGAGGACAAACCTACATAAGTAAGTAAGTAAAGTTTTTTTGTCAAAGCATTTATATTATTCTAGAAATATGGGTAACAGGATTGCTTTAGGTAAAGTGAGACATTCCCATTAGGCTATCAATCTTATAATAAAATGAAAATAAAAAGAGAGGACACACCTTTGCTCTACCCATGCTGTTGGAAGACTGATGATGTCACTTCTGGTCTGTCATGTGACTCACACATTTCTTCTTCTTCTACCATGCTAAAAGGTTTAAGGTAACGGGATTGCTTACAAGTTAGGGGACACAGGTTTCTTGCATAATAATACTTATTTAAAATGTTATGTTGATTAACAAATATGTTTCCACATCTACAAGAGACATCTATGAACAAAACAATACAGAAGAAAGTAGATTTAAATGCCATCTTAACAGTTTTAACTGGAGTTCAATTTGGTCACCAAGGGCGGGGGACAAGAGAAAAAAATGCATTTTAGGGGTACTCCAAATTTATTTGGTATTTTTAGGAATATTTTCAAACTATTATTTCTCCCATTTTGTTCAGATTTGGTCTCAGGACAAGTAAATCTTACACAACAACTGCGTGACTCTGTATTTTGTAAATGGATTATAGGAAATTTCGGGGGGGGGGGGGGGGCTTAAAATGTCCTCTAATATGATAATGACCCAGATATGTTTTTCAATCTTCATTACGTTTTCTTCTCTCCCTGTTACAATTATATCAACATTTAAAGTTATATACATGGATAAAAGTAGATATAAAACTGAAAAAAACCCTCTCACGTGGTATACACCTTGGTTTGCTATTAACCCCACGGCAGGAATGCTGCCCCCTGCACCTCTCAATCTCCTCCTCCTTCTCTTACTCTCCACCTCGATGTCCCTCACCCACTCACTCCCTCCCCTCACACTCACCCCTCAGGGCACTATACTCAGTGTGTGGTTCAGATTACTTGAAAAGGTAATCCAATCACTGATTACTGATTGCTCATCAAAAAGGTAATCTAGTTACTTTACTGATTACTTCAATACCAAAGTAACTAAGTTCCTTTAAAAGTAACTTAGGTACTTTTTACCGATTTCCTCCCTTTGCGGCCTCAACGTAAGAACGACAGCTGGTTGCTTAAATCATACTTTATTGAAAGTACACGAACTTGAAACATGAGCATGTTTTGTTGTTTCTGCTTCATCGGCTTTACGATACAGAAACTGGTGTAAAACACGCTACACCTGCAGGCTGGTCTGACACCATGAAACTGTAACTGTTTCGGAAAATAAGCTTTATGAGCGAGGCCGATCGCAGGAACTGTAAACAGAGCCGTGCACGCCCGGAGAAGAGCCACAGGCGTTTCCTCTGGAGAAGCCGTCGACCAGGTAGGATGGTCTGGCGCATGCGCGTTTTTCAGAAAGAGAGTAACGGACGTTTGGCTTGGTCTTTTCGAGAAAATCCTGTATTACAGCTTTAACAGACGCGACCCGGCATTTTGTCCTCCCCTGGGAAAACGTGACATGCAATGTCACTTCCAAATGCAAGAGAAACATTTTCTCTTAGAAATTCACATGTTGTAATGAATCTTGAGTCAACAGTAGTCAGTTAAACGTGCTGTTGCACCATTGTTCCTGAAGGTGGCGCTCTAAGATTAGATAGGTGGCTGAAGCCAGCCTGTTGGTGTTGTGTTCACGTTGGAGAGAGTTTGAGTGGAGAGTTTTGGCGTGGGTTACAGTGTCGTGCCGAAAAGTGATTCCCTGCCAAAAACTTTATCAGAACACACAGTTTATATGCGGACGACATCTTGCTGTATCTGCAAGAGCCTAAGACATCAGTTCAGGAAATATTTAAACTCCTTACAAACTTTTCTAGTCTTTCTGACTATTCAGTTAACTGGTCTAAATATGTATTACTACCAATAACAGAGAATGCATGGAATCCCGCAGCTCAAAATTCTTTCACCATCTTTCACCTTTGGAATAAATATCTCACCTAAACTACTGGAATTAATCCAGTTAAACTTCACTGATGGACAAAATCTGCAATGACCGAGACAGGTGGAACGACCTTCCTATCACTCTGTTAGAACACATAGCCACAGTCAAAATCAAAATTTTACCACCAATAAATTATTTTTTTTCAATGATTCAATTTAAACCTACCTCAAAGTGTTTCCAGTCATTAGACTCAGCTATTATAAAGTTTTATGCAAAAAAATAAGAAACCTCTCTTTGTCTTTCTCTCTTTTCTGTCTCTCGCTCTCTGAGCGTCTCCGTCCCGGTCCTGTCCTCAGCCATGCTGGATGCCAGCTTTAAATAAAGGCAGCAGCAGGAGGAGATTCGTTCTTGTCCTGCTGCTAACATTAAAATCTGTTCAGATAGTAAAAGGCTACAATCATACAATATTGCACGCCTCAGCTGCTGAACAGGACAAGGGGAAAAAAAAAAAAAGAAACCAAGAAAAAGTCTTGCTACCCTCCAGAAATCCAAACGAGAAGGAGGCGTAGATGCTCCCAACTTCATGCAGTATTACCTGGCTAATCAACTACAGTTTGTCAGTAAGTGGATAAACCCTACTGAGGAGTCTACCTCCTGGTTAGAACTGGAACAGATCGACTGTAATAAAATTCAACTTGCCGATTTGCCTTTTAAAACTACCACCACAAAGCACCATAGCTGCTTCAAGAACCCACTGATAGCCTCTACATTATCTGCATGGTGGAAAGGTCTGGAAACAACAGGATCCACCCTGGAACCCTGCGCTCTCTCTCCGATCTGGCATAACCCTGACTTTGTAAATAACAAAACAACACTATACTTAAAAACATGGGAAGAGAAGGGAATCACGCGTCTCCATCACATCTTTTTTTTTTTATTTAACCTTTATTTAACCAGGAGAATCCCGTTGAGATTAAAAACCTCTTTTTCAAGGGAGTCCTGGCCAAGAGGCAGCAAAGTTACAACTGTTACAATAAAAACATCCAAACAATGTCCATATCAAATTACATAAAACAATTACTATTTAAAGAGTCCATTTCAAGAGCTCTCAGTCTGGCTTCAAATGTGTTCAATGAAATAAGCTCAGTTAAATTCCAGTTTTGTTTTTTTTTGCAACATATTCCATGTAGAGGGAGCAGAGTGGATGAAAGCTCTTTTCCCCAGTTCTGTTCGGGCAAAAGGAACACAGAGCAACAAACGATCATTTGACTGCGAGCCGTAAGAATCAACACTTCTTCGTGTGATTAAGTTGCATATGTAGGAGGGCAGTAGATGTAGAATAATTTTATAATATTCTTTACATCATGCTTATTATATTATGTTATTTACTATTGTTCATGTAATGCATGTCTCTGTTAGTTATAGTATGCTAGTAGACACAGGCGTAGAAAAGACATGTATCCTTTTTCTGTTCGCCAGCCTGCCATTTTTCATTTTTACGGCAGCCTCTTGGCAGCTGGACAGTTTGTTTTTTCTAAAATCTAAGACTACAGGTCAATTGTCTCTCTGTCTCCCTCTGGTGCAAATGAGGCTCACTGGACAAGAAATGTAACACTATGATTTGTTGCACAACACCTGGCATTTGGAGACTTGGAGGCTGAGAGGGCCTCCCAAGGGGTCACGGACATTGACCTTTGTAGGGAGGGGGGAGTGATTGTGTCTTGACGAAGACTCAACTAAGAATCAACGAATGGTTTTGAGCAATTGTGTCTTCATGAAGACTCAACTAAGACTCAACGAATGGTTTTGAACAATTGTGTCTTGACGAAGAATCAATTGGGAAGCAACAAACTCCCAAGAAATAGTATAAATAGATGGAGCGGAGAGCGATCGGCGCGTCAGTTCTTTGGTCGGCCTGACTGCCAGGAGGTGTTTTTGGGAATAAAGTCCTCCTTTTGCATTCTGACTCTGACTCTGCCTGATTTTTCTGAGGAGAACTACGATGGAAGACTTCAAGAACCAAGAATGGATATACTTGAAGATTTTACGTTTTTTCTGGAATATATGTTTGTGGGGTTTTTTGCACCGTGACTGGCCTAGGATACTTTTTAAATAAAATTCCACGACATATTATTGGCGAGCCAGCCAGGAGGAGTAACCGGAGATTGATTTTTATCTGTGGAGGAGGACTGACTCAGCACACTGTGGCCACAACAATTGGAGGTAAGCAGATTAATTTATTCTGTGTCTAAATTTTTTGTGTGCTTGTGTCTGGTCTCTGCCCAGGTGAAATCTAAAAACGGATTAAATTAATCCAAAAGAACCTAGTTAAAGTTAAAAAGTGATTTTTAAAGATAAAAAGACAATTTGATTTAAAAGAAATTCAGAGGGGGAGTTCGGAGTCAGAATGCAAAAAACGACCAAACCGCATAAGAGTAACGACCATGGTGCAGAAAGAGTCTGCTTGCTAAGGGTAAAAAGGGGCCGCTTGCATGCGCGGACTGTCTTCAGGCTGTTATGTGTCTTAACTTCTGAGGGGGAAGCGACACCACGGCTAGAGAAGGGTCGGCTAAGTATAAGGGCAGGAGCCGCTTGAGGATAATTCTCCTAAGAGGGGAGTAGGCGCCAGTGTGGAGATGCGGATACCGCTAAGGGTTTGTTAGACAGGAACAACTGTAAATCAATACTTTAGATAATGTTCTAAATTTTACATGGAGTAAAATGCATGCAAATTTGCTTGGTTGAATAACAAACATTATTTACTCAACCAAATTAAAGGAAAATAATTTAGGCAATTTGAGAAAAGATGATGTACTTTAAAATTTTAGTGATCTTTATAAAAAAAAAAGAGAATTTTGCAGTTAAGTGATGTTTATTTGGAAATAATTAAGGTAACAATTCCTCATAGTTTTTATGTGTAAATGGTTACCAAGGTTGTTCTAAGCAAATAGCGCTCTATACTATTTTGGATGCGAGTGTGTTGTTTCTGTGTAATTTAACCTGAGGGCTGAATGGGTAATCTCTGCCATGGGTCCCTTACGGACGGCCGGTTCAACCTATGAGAGGTTAATTTGTTGACTCAGCTGAGAGACTGGGCTGTCAAAGTGAACTCTGGGTCTGAAGCGTAGGTTGTAAACCAGTAAGCCTTCTCCCAGGAGAGGAGAAAGTGTACACAAGAGACTCCAGGAGAGGGTCGAGTACGGACGGATCTGTCCCAACTGCGGTTACCGCCAAAGGTCAATTTGTCGGCTCAGCTGTGAGCTGGACCGTCAAAGTGAATTTTGGGGCTGAAAGGGTGGTTGTAAAACAAAAAGCCTTCTGACGCGGAGGAGGTAATTGTGTGTATGTCTGAGTAAGAGTGTGTAAAAAGAGCAAGTGAGTGTTAGAAAGATGCGAGGAAAGGAGAAGGGGTGACTGTGCGTATGAGACTGTGAGAGTTTGAAGGAGAGCAGATGGTGAAATGAGCAGAAATTTTGGCCAAAAAAAGTACATACGTAAATAAAATGCACATGTAATCATAGGGTATTTTAGCAAAATGATATAAATAGTGTAAATAGACAGAAAAGGAAGACTGACTAATTGAGAAGGTGGAAAAGTTACAGCAGGTTTACCTTGAAACGAGACGATTAAAGAGTATTTTAAATACTGCAGCTTATGTGACGTTACAGTTTTTATTATGAGATGGGTATGGATAATTATAGAAAGGAAATTGTATTTGGGATGATGGCAGAAAATAATGGATCGAATTGAGAACCCTATAGTACAGGGCTGCGTAAAAGAGTACGCTGAGAATAGAGTCAACCTGGGGGAGTGACTGCTTGTGAGAAGAGGCAGCAGTGACAAGGAGTATTTATTACTCTCCTGAGAACATAGGAGAGATATTGAGATGCATGAAATAACTTATTGTTGGATAGACTGTAGATATAAAAACGAAAACTAAAGTTGAATTGTGGCAAAATCGGCAGGAAATCATTCAGAAACTGTGGCATTTGACCAGATGTGTTATTCTAACAAGTACAGGGGGAATTCCCCGACGTGCTCTGGACACGGGGATCAGGAGCTGCTGGAATGCAGGGGGGTTGGATGCATTATCTTCGCAGCTGAAGTGAAGCACCATCAAGACGGGCCACTTTGCTGCTAAGTAATCTATTACGGCATGGATTGGCAGTAAAATCCACGGCTGGATGGTCCGGTCGTTTCACAGAAAGGAAGGTGAGAGTTAGGTAAATCTGCCCAAATGGTGAGAAAGCCGCAAGGTGACAGGAGCAAAGAGTTATTGGATGATTATTAGGGGTACAGGTTTTCCAAGGATCGGTTCGTATCTCAGTTTAGGCTTACGGTTTTATTTCAGTATGTATTTTTGCATCCTGAGAAAAAAAAAGAGAGAGAAAAAGACTTTAAACGAAAGGTATTTTATTTTTTATTTTTTTGAAGTTTTGAATGTAACTACATGGAAGAAAAATACACAGATTTAAAATTAAAAATGCCTCGACAAACTTTTCCTTCTCGTTCTCCTCCACTCCTCCACTCGCCATGGCTTTCTGAAATGGGTGGTTTATGTTCTGTAGGTGAGAGCTCCTCTTGCTCCTCTGGCTCAGATTTCACACATAGGCAGGAGGGGGGTGTGAGAGAGACAGTGATTGGACAGCTACTC
This sequence comes from Salarias fasciatus, assembly GCF_902148845.1. Taxonomy (NCBI): domain Eukaryota; kingdom Metazoa; phylum Chordata; class Actinopteri; order Blenniiformes; family Blenniidae; genus Salarias; species Salarias fasciatus. The sequence continues at coordinate 38,010 of NW_021941407.1, read as the reverse complement.
GCAGGGTGGGGATTTCCTTAGCAGAGTGCTTATTTATGCAGGTAGACAGACATAGAGATCTGTTCTGCAAGTAGGTGGCCAGCTGTAAGAAATTAATTAATTAAGCAACGACAGACCGTGGTTTATAGGTGAATTGATTTATGTATGGCGTACAGAAGGGTTTGGTACAAAACCGAGAACCGCAGCATCCCTAATGATTATATTGGAGAACTAGTATTGAGAACAGCAGTTCTAAAAAAAAAAAATAAAGAAAGAAAAATAAAGAAATAAATAATTTATTGTACTAATATAAACTATCCCCACAGACACAGAAGCTGTGTGGAAAGAGTCAAGGGATTTAAAATGGATCAAGAGACAACGGGAGGAACATAATTATAATATATATATATATATATAATATGACAGCACCCAAAATTTGAAAAAGAAATTCTAAAATGTAATAGAAAATAGAACAACTGAACTCCCGAAGGGGCAAAATGGCCTCTAGGAGTCTTTGATGAGAAATGTTGTGATGAAATGGCATCAAACATCAAGCATTATGAAGATGAAGATTTCAGCAACAGAAGAGAAGAGAATCTGAATAAAGAACTGACAAACAAATGGACAGCAATGCAACTTGGAGAACAGAGCAAGCAAGTTGTGACAGTAAATCAAGAGCAAGGAATGCTGTAATGGTTTTGGCTGGATGGGAGGCGGAGACAGCTGACACCCACCAGGCCCACAGCTCCTAATAGCTCCACCCACCTATCAAATTACAAGAAGTGGGATGAGAAGGGGGGCTACACAACCAGCTGCCAGGCAGAGGAGAGACGCCTGCTGGAGAAGAAGAGACTCTGCAGACAGTGGAGACAGATGACATGACAACCACACTGCAATGAGTTCATCTGCGGAGGCTGCGATAGGATCTATGGATCTTGTATAGGCCTCTACAGCTATGCCTGACGCTGCAGACCTGACTGAAGACCGATGGCATAAAAACCCCATGATCTTTCAAGATAGATGGAGCCAACAATTTTATGTCAACTCCAAGTCAACTATGATGTGCATACCAGATGGGGTATGTTGATTTCCCTGACAAGGAAATGGAAGAATCAAGCACTATGATGTGCCAACAACCAGAGGGGAAAAAAAACCAACAACCCTGATCTACTGGATCTGACAGATGGAGAACTTCAGTCAACTCTCGAAGACGAAGAGCTAATTCTCCAACAAGTGTCACTGGAAGTATGGTCAAGACATAAGACTGATGGGGGCAGAGTCAAATCAGTAAAACCCATCCACTGCCAAACAGAAATTGGTACCCATTGAAGCAACATTCAATCAAAGGCATTGAACCAACCATAAATGGATTACTAGCAATGGGAGTGCTAGTTAAAACAAAAAGTTAATGTAACACACTAATCTTCCAATCAAGAAAAAACCCAATTCTACAGATGATAGGTTGGTTTATGATTTAAGAGCTGTCAATGCCATTGTCGATGCTGGGACTCCTGTCGTCCCTGATCCAATTACGTTGTCCCTGATCCACATATGTTGATCGTTAAATGTTCCACCAGATACTAAATGGTATACGGTAATAGACCTTTGTTCTGCATTTTTCAGTATGCCGATAGATAAGGAGTCACAGTATCTTTTAGCTTTTACATATCAGAAACAACAATATACGTATACTCGACTTCCACAAGGTTATATAGAAAGTCCATCAGTGTTTAACAGGTTATTAGCTCAGAATTTACTGCATTTGGATGTTGCAAGCATAGTAATACAGTATGTAGATGACATAGGAAAAAGAAACATAGCACCATCACAGATAGAGGCGATAACTCAAGCTCCACGGCCACTAACGGTAGGACAAATGCTTTCCTTTCTGGGGATGACTGGATATGACCATCCATGGATAATTGACTATGCTGGAAAAAGAAAAAAAGAAAGGAAGAAAAAAACGCTCCATTATGTGCACTGAAAAAAGCTGCAGACCAATTAAACGTGAATAAGGACCTGCAGTCGGCACCAGTTCTAGGTGATGAAGTTATTCTTGATGCTCCTGAGCTCACAATCCAGTGGTGCGCAGCGGTGAATCCTGCCACTAAAATGGTAACTCCTGATGAGGGTATCCAATATGACTGTGAACAAGAAACAGATAACTTTATGAGGGAATGTGATGATTTACACAACCAACCAATAATGGCTGATGTGACTTTAATTATGGATGGATCTTGTTTTAAGGATGCCATGGACAACCATGTGGGTTTTGCCATAATTGAACTAAAGCCAGATGGCACCTTTTTGGAAGTACTAAATTGAGAAAACCATGCTCTGCCCAATTGGCAGAAATAAAGGCTTTTAGGGCACCCATGTAGATGAAATTGTCAAACTCTTACAAGTAATGTTACTTTCGATGGCAGTTACAGTGATTGAATGCCCTGCCAATCAAAAGCCAAACAACTTAATAGCAAAAGGTAATCAATTAACTGATGAGGAGGAAAAAAGGCAGCAAGGGTAAGTATGTGCCCCATACTGTTTGCAGTTGATTGTAAAACCTTAACTATTTTATCTTCTCTTATAGCAGCACAGGACAAGGCAGTCCTGCAAGGAAAAACGGTGTGGCTTAAGGGGTATGGCCATGAACACCCTGGATGGGCCGCAGCGGGGTTTGTGGAGGAGTTGTACTGGACATTTTGTCTTGCCACTGTCTCTGCTATGTTGTGCTACTCTCAAAATAAGCAAACTGGTAGGCTGTTACATTAACTCAATTGTAACATGTTTCATCTAAGCTATAATTTAGTGTTTCCATCATAAACATGACAAAATCATGTTGGCTTTACATGAAGTTAAGCGACTAAACATTCATTAAATTAATTCACATTGCAGTAACATGAAGAAATTGCGTTTGTACAACTAGGCAGTGAAAGCAACATGAATATCGCGATGATCCGCGAGACTTTGCTGTTGCGACAGTTCGCAGTGACACCTGAGAAGAGGAAGTGACCGCGCTCATGGAAAAGGTATGTTATAAAACTTCATTATTAGCCATCTAAATGCAAACGAAATACTATGCATAAATGTTGCTGGTTAGTGCGCGTTGCAGCGGATCTGTGTACAGGTTGTTTGGTCGCAGGTTGGTGTATTTTATGCCGTATTCACACCGGACATGACTTCAGGGCACCGGCGACCAATTTCACTGCAAAGTCAATGACGATGAGCGACGACGAGCGATCTCTGCACTCGCGTCCTGTAGCCCAGAACGAGCCACCTGAGGTCGCCCATAGTCAGAGTTAAAATATTTTAACTTTTGACACTCGGTGCTAAAGCTAAAACGCTAATCACAAACGCATGCGGACGGTGGAGACATGTCGATATTGGGCGTACAGTAAATAAACTAAATATTCAAAAAGAACCGTTTGTTATTATGATGGCAGATATAGATGCGCAGCTGTCTACTTTCTTTTCCTGCAGTTGTCTTTTTAATCCTGAAGATAGATTACATGGATAGTTGCCTGGCTGTATGAATAGTGTTCTGTCTGTTCATTTGTTTAACAATACTGCAGTCCGTTTCTTTTTTTTTTTTTTTTTTGGATAATGTTGCTTTGTGGTAATAATAATTATGATAATAATAATGGAAGAATCTTTTAACATCTTGTAGCATCTTTGTTTTCACACTGGATTATGTATTTTAGTATTGAAATCTGATATCAATGTCAGTTTATTATCTCTTGTCATATATTCTAGAAAGCACAATTAACTTGATTTTTATTGTGCCACTGTCATACTGATAACTAATTTCACACCTGCAAATAAAGCCCATATTTTCTAAGCAGAGCTCAGCATTTTAAGCAAAGCTGATGTGTTTATGAAAATGTTTTTTCATGTTCAAAATGAAAAGCACCTTTTCATTACTTGTGTTTGCATCTGTCAATTGTCAACTGTTGTCTTGTGATGGACAAGAATTGATTGATCTCCCCCATTTTCTCACAGCAGTTTGTCACCAAAGTGTCCTGTGTCTTCAAGTGAGCTGTCCCACTGCATCTGTCTTCCATTCGTTTGCATCAGTGACGACATCTTTTCTGGAAAAGGTATGAAATGTGTTTGGGGGATGGCGGCGGTGGTGGTTAAAATCCTTAGTAACATTTTCAGTGCAGGATTGCAGTGTGGCTACAGCGATGCCTCACCTAGAGATTAGATCTTGCATATTTTTTTTGATGTGTGCCAGTTTCAGCCAAATGTATTTTCTTGACAGATGTACCTTAAAGGATAAGTTTGGATTCAACTGTTTTCACGTTGTTTATAGAAAGATGTAGAACAATACTCACTCAGAAGGGTTTTCTGATCTGAAAAGTGGTCCGGGAGAAATTTAGATCCATAGTCGAGCTGCAGACCTCCATATACTGTTAGCCAATGGGGCATGTGTGGCGCCGGCTCCCAAAACGACTTTAATCGTCCAAAAACTCATTAGTTTCAACAATATTTCCTCATGGTCCGCTCACGCCACTCCTCCATGACAGCCCGGTGTCGCAAAATACATGCTGTTGTGGTTTTGCAGATCTCTGAAGTGAATATGGTGATCAGGAAGTAAACTGAAGTACATTCACCAAGAGACGCAGTAGGTGGCGCTGAGCACCAAAGTTGTTGGTCGCCACCCGCTCCAAAGAAGAAGAAGATCTCTGAATTGCAAACATCTGTCCCGATGTCTGTCCTGCTGAGCCCGTCTCTTTCTACCTATCAAATAAGCCTCCTTTCGATTTGTAATGACACTTATTGTGTGTATTGGGAAGTGCTGTCAGTCATTTGTATTGATTATGTGAATTAAGCTGATTGGGGGGGGGGGGAATCAAATGTATATCAGAGAAAAATTATTGACCTTTTCTGAATTGTTTCGGCAGGCTGATGACGAAGGCTCCGGAACAGCTATGGCAGAGACGGTCTTTGGAATATTTGTCATCCGACAGGAAGGAGCCGGGCCTGCTGATGACCCAGAGGATGTTGGAATCCTTCTGGAAGGGGTGGAGGTACTCAACAACTTGACAAATGTTCCTTTTGCTGTTGCGATGTTGCTCGCCCTTGTATATGCTCTAAACCTGAGCTATCCTCCGGAGTTGAAATGTACCTTCAAAGCACTTCAGAAAATCATAATGGAAATAGACGGAAGCAGACTATCCAGAGAAGTACAAGCTCTCAAAACATTCCTTTGCCGTTAGTGAAGTGATGGAGAATCCTTCACACAGGAATTGGAGCTCAGACAATTAGTTATCTGTGAAGGACAAATATTAAAATGGAAGGAGACTCAGGAGGTAGTCCCATTTCCCAACAGTTAATGGTCAGAAGAAAGACAAGATATAATCTTGTCATAGTCTCATTTTGAATACTGTCTTTTTTTGGTTGTTGTTGTTTTTGTTTTGTTTTTTCCTTTGAAGTGGATTAAGTATCAAGTGCTGTCCATTTGATTTGCACTAACCCAAAAGCAGTGTTTTGTTTGATAAGTCAGAAAAAAAAGCAACAAAAAAATATTTTAGGTTGACTGTATCTGGTTTTTTTTTTATATGGCTCTATTATTAGGTACTGTGATTTATTCTCTGAGCATATTTCTTTTTAAAAAAAAAGCAGGGAAGCGCTGTGATCTTTTATTTTTATTTGAAAAAGAGAACTGCATTTTTATTTTGTTGAAGCTACTGCTTTTGTTAAACTGTTACTGCCTACTTGGAGAAAAAATGTTACGGCAGCATTTTCCTGTTTATTTTCTGTTAACGCCCACCATTTGTTTATTTCAGCTAGCCCAAAAAAGCAACATTTTTGTGTTGTTGCACACTGCTTGTGTTGTTGCATACTGCTGCACTGTTCCATTTCATTTTACTGAGAGTATGTGACTGTTTTGAAAAATAAAAATACAAAAATTGTCTGGAATTGTGTACCTTCTTTTAGGTTTCTTTCCACTTGACACCAAACTGTTTAAACTAAAATTGTATTCGTTGAATGAATGTAGTTAAATCATGGAAAGTATTTCCATTTAATTAAATGGCTTTGGTCAGTCAATGGGAAATTGTGTTTGGCTGACATATTTAACCTGGGTTGGATCAACTTAATATACTGGTGTAATTTGGCTACTGTCAAATTAGTTGGTCTAATAGTATTAAAGTTAGTCAGTCCCAACCATAGTAAACAAGTTACAAGAACCCTAATGAATCAATTGAATAAACGCGACTAAATTAATTTGGACCCAAACCTTGTAAATTAGTTCACACAACCCGAAAAGGTTAAGTTGAAACAACTTAAATACATCATGTTGGACTGACTAAATTGTTTAATGCTGAAGAAAAGACATTTAATCATGTGGAAATACTTTCCATGATTTTTTTAAGTTCATTCAAAGAGTGCTTTTTTTGAGTGTATTAGGAATGTGCATGGTCAGGACCATTGCGCAAGGGGGGAAGTGTTAAGACGCTTAAGAGATGTTTGGTGGTCACCATTTCTGGCATCCACAGTCGATCGAGTGCTGCATGAATGTGAAGTATGTGCTCAGTATAATACAAGGAAATCTTTTTCGGCACCTATTGCGCATATTCCTCCACCAGACGGTCCATTTCATCATCTGATGATAGATTTTGTAGATATGACTCAAAGAATTGGATACATGCAATATATTCCTGTGGTAATATGTTGTTTCAGCAAATGGGTGGAAGAAGTACCAACCTATGCACCAGACAGTGGATCTGTAGCAAAGTTTTGTGTAGAGAGGTTTTCCCAAGGTTTAGTTTTCCTGACACATGTAGTTCAGACAATGGATCCCACTTTGTGGTGGAGGTAATAAAACGTATTATGAAAATACTTGGGATCCAGCAGAAGTTTGGATGTATATAACCCACAGTCGCAGGGAATTTTGAAATCTAAGGGAATTAAGTTCATAGCAAACAGAGAACATAAACTAAGATGTCTAAGAATGTTTTGCTAAGTGTTGTCAAACTAACTAAACTAACACACTAACCCATCTAACACTGCATGAAATATGCATAGAGAGACCATGCCTATACCTTTTTTGAAGGGACTTTAGGAAGGTCTATCTTGTGAACAGCTGAGGAGTTATGTTCAACAATTGTCCTGTATTTGTAAGGTGATTTTTCAACAGGTAAAAGGGGCCAAAGAAGACAGAGAGGCTGAAATCACACCATCTCTAGAATGAGTGCGACCTGGAGAGGGGGTATACATAAAAGGTTTCAGAAGGAATGGAACCAACTGAGACGAGGAGGTCCATTCAAAGTTGTCCTGACCTAGTTGCACTGCACAGGACATCGAGGGTAAGACTGTTTGTTTCTATTGAAACTGCTGCTGCAGGGCTGACAGACCGCCCTCAAAGCATCAGCAGACACCACCTGAGCTGGAAGGGGAAGGTAATACCTCCACGCAGGGAAGAGGCGGCTACAGGAAGGGAAAAGATGACGCCTCCCCTGCAGATTAGGCGCAGCCAGACAGAAATAAGATCTTAAAGACTGATCTCCAAACAAAGTAGCAGAGAAACTAGGAGTAGTGGTTTGTTACCAAGTAGGCAAAGGAGTGATTCAGGGAGGATTCAACTAAGTTAGAAACAAATAGGCTCTGGAGATTTAGAGTCAGGAGAAGGACCGTTAAGATATAGATTATGAAAAAGTTTAACACAACCAATAGGTTGTTGCGACCGTAAGGTTGCTATGCTACCTCACCCCACAGTAGGTGGAGTGCTAGCTAGTTCCGGACAAATTCCGGATAGGGGTAGTATGGGAAACAAAGAAGAAAATGTTTATGGAAAAAAAAATGAAAAAGGTAACAATGTGCCGATGGTGATACCATTAGAAAATGCTTAATGGGTTATTTGTTTTTATAGGAAAATCATGGCAGAGAGCAATATTGACTGGAATGCACTCCTGTTGGACAACATGCCATCGATGATTCGAGACCAAACGGGGGAGAGGACGTCGGACAGTGTCTTCCAGATGGAGCCTGCCCCATGGCAACTGACGATTGGGGATCTTCAACCAGGACCCAGCAGACCTCGTCCACGAGAGTCCACCGGCGTGTACTGGGCTCCACCTCCATGCCGCTATCAGCCTCCGAGGACCTACTACCAGCATCCCCTCCCAACCTATGTCACCAGTTCCTGAGACCCTCTCCTCACCTCCCCTCCCTTCATGACGATGCAGGGATGCACTCCATCGCAGGAGCAAAGGACGCCGATCACACCCACGGGTCCCCGAACCCCTGAGAAGCCAGGGAGACACCTCTCTCCCCAACCTATGACCCAATATCATCTGACGGCAGCGACGCCAATGCTCGCGTAGGATCCTGGTTTCTGAAAGTTTGTGTTTATACTCGGAAGGACCTTGCCACCATGCCTTTGAATGATGTAGGAGAGATGATGAAAGATGTTCAGGTGTTGGAAGATACACCACGTAACTGTGTGCGTCAATACTTGCCACTCGCAAAAGATGATTTGCTTTTCAGCATTTCCGCTGGCAGCAGGAAGCGGTTCCCGCTGCACCCAATAATACCCCTAGCTTCACTGAGTAGTGTAATGCTGCTTGTATCCCTCTATTTGGTGGTTTCAGTTAAGAGGTTGATTGGTAGAGGATAAATAACCATTAGTATTATAATCTCTGTATTAAGTTAGTCATATAATCTTAGTATTGATCATTTATGGGAATGTGTATCATGTTTGTAATCATTCTATGTAGGTGATTTAGTATATTCATACGTGTGTGCTGAAACCACATAACCTTTTTGAAAAGGTGCAAGATGTGCCGCAGTCAAATACTGCCGTTACACGCTTACAGACAAATGCTTATGTTTGCTATGAAGAATTTGTAGTTGATTAGTTATAGTGGTGTAGTATGAGACTTGTTAGTCTCAAAGGGGGGAAATGTAGAATAATTTTATAATATTCTTTACATCATGCTTATTATATTATGTTATTTACTATTGTTCATATAATGCATGTCTCTGTGAGTTATAGTATGCTAGTAGACACAGGCGTAGAAAAGACATGTATCCTTTTTTCTGTTCGCCAGCCTGCCATGTTTCATTTTTACGGCAGCCTCTTGGCAGCTGGACAGTTTTTTTTTTTTCTAAAGTTAAGACGACAGGTCAATTGTCTCTCTGTCTCCCTCTGGTGTAAATGAGGCTCATTGGACAAGAAATGTAACACCATGATTTGTTGCACAACACCTGGCATTTGGGAAGACTTGAAGGAGACTTGATGGAGGCTGAGAGGGCCTCCCTAGGGGTCACGGACATTGACCTTTGTAGGGAGGGGGGAACAATTGTGTCTTGAAGGAGACTCAACGAATGTTTGAACAATTGTGTCTTGAAGGAGAACTAATTAAGCAGCAACGAACCCCCCAAGAAATAGTATAAATAGATGGAGCGGAGAGCGCTCCGCGCGTCAGTTCTTTTGGTCAACCTGACTGCCAGGAGGGTTTTTTGGGAATAAAGTCCTCCTTTTGCATTCTGACTCTGACTCTGCCTGATTTTTCTGAGGAGAACTACGATGGAAGACTTCAAGAACCAAGAATGGATATACTTGAAGATTTTACCTTTTTTCTGGAATATATGTTTGTGGGGTTTTTGCACCGTGACTGGCCAAGGATACTTTTTAAAATAAAATTCCACGACACTACCCTGGAACAATTGTATTAACTGCATATTAGGCCATTCCTGAGACAAGTTCACCAAGGTTATAAGATAAAGTGTAAACATACTCACGTTCCGGAGACACTAACACACACACACACTAGTGTTCCAAACATCCTCCATAAGGATGTCAGCTCTTGGTTGGCAGCTGACTTCAATACCAAATTGTGCAATGGTGAACAAGGCCAACCTATCTGTCGGAGCAGGCCCAGCCCAGAAGAACATGGAATAAAAGCTCTGTCTCATCAATGATCAGGATCCTTTCAGGGTGAAATACTACGTATCTTTCCCTGTAAGGTCCAGCTGAGCATTACATTTAGCTATACTTAAATAAATGGTAATAATCTGAAGTCAGTCGTTTTGACATTTTTCATACCAAGCATAGAATCAAAGAACCGGGTGGAGTCAGCGGGACGGAAGTCCTGGACTCCAACAATTGGTGCCGTGACCTGGATTCAGGTTAGAGTTTGCATGTAGTCAGTAATTTCTGTAGCCTGATCTTCTAGAGTGATTTTAAACGTTGCTCTTGTTGATTTGATCACATCATTGTCAGAATGTTCTGCATCACCACCATGGATCTGTTCTTTCCACTTAACTGAAATTGTTGCTCTGGTTTTGTGGAGATTTGTTGCAAATCATGCAGGATGGTTTTATCAGTAAGGCAGTCTTAATATTCCCTGTGTCTGCAGTCTGTCCTGGCAGCATGAGCTGCTGCTCACACCAGCGGCTGGATGGCCAATAATGATTTAGAATCACATCTTTGCGTCTGATATCGTCCCCTGTAGACGTTCCTCTGTTTTTCTATATTTCTCCAAAAATGAGTTAAGTCGAAAAACCATATTAAGTATCAGTAAATGTTGTGTCCTTGCTTTAATAAGAGCTATTAATTTATCTGTTTAGGCAGAATGTCAAGACGCTGAAGCTGATACTGGTTCTGAAATCACAACAACATAATCTGAGTGTGTCGTGTGTCTGAGTGCTGCTCTTTTCTTGATCTGTCTTTCTCTGGTTATGCTGCAGCTCCTTGAAGGTTTCTATTGTTTTATTTTATTTTGTTAGTGATCAAAGTCTGCTCATGTTTCAGCTGTTAGTAAATTACTTACTTGTCTTCTATGTAGCAGTTTAATCCAACTTTTTAATTCATATTACTATTTTATTCATCAATCAATTTTCTATTCACTGTATTTTTTTTTCTATTTATTTTTCTACCTTGACATGTTTCGGCTGCCAAGCTGCAGCCACTTCTGAGGAAGGCCACTTCGGGGGGCGACAGTAGCTCAGTTGGTAGAGCAGGTCGTCTTATAACCGGAAGGCTGGCGGTTCGATCCCCGCTCCCGCAGGCGTATTACTGTCGTGTCACCCCTTCACTTACCTTGCCTAGTATGAATGTTGTGAGAGTGAATGATTGGTGGTTGGAGGGGCTGATGGTGCAGATTGGCAGCCTCGCTTCCATCAGTCTGCCCCAGGGCAGCTGTGGCTACAGTAGTAGCTTATCACCACCCAGTATGGTGTGAATGAATAATGCAATGTAAAGTGTCTTTGAGTGTCCTGAAAAGCGCTATATAAAACCAATGTATTATTATATCTGTAATTTATCATTTGCATCCTTTCCCAATAACATGAAAACTGCAAAAGTTATTCCGTTGTATAAGAATGGTGATAAACACATTTTTACAAACTACAGACTAGTCTCTCTGCTCCCCAATTCTCCAAAATACTCGAAAAATTATATGACAAGAGACAAGAATGTTTCATTAAAAAATGTGAGATATTAAATGAAAGACAGTACGGATTTAGAAGTAAGAGATCCACATCTATGGCAATAACTGATGCCATAGAGGAGACAACAAATGCTTAACAGAAAAAAAAGCATAATAGGAGTATTTATAGATTTAAAAAAAAGCTTTGGACACTCTTGATCATTTGATACTATTAAAAAAAATAGAACTTTATGGTATCAGGGGAGTGGCTTTGAAATGGATAGAAAGCTATTTGACACAGAGAAGATAGTTTGTAAAAATGGGTGAGTATGAATCGAGTTGTATGAAAACATCATGTGGTGTTCCCCAAGACTCCATTCTGAGTGCTGAGTGCTAAGTTGTTGAATATATATATATATATATATATACATACATACATACATATATACATATATATATATATATATATATATATATATATATATATATATATACACACACACACATATATATATACATATACATATATATGTATATATATATATATATATATATATATAAATGATATTTTCAATGAGTCTGACCTTTTAAAATTGATCTTATTTGCAGATGATACAAACATATTTTAGTCCGATAAGGTTCATTAGGCCTTTTTTTGTATTCACGGTTTGGATTCGTATATACAGGCCAGAGGTTATTTTGCCTACCTTGACATGTTTCGGCTGCCAAGCTGCAGCCTTCCTCAGAAGTGTCACGTGATGTTGTCTGGTCGGCTGATTTATACAGGTTTTGGCGCCAGCTTCCTACTGGGTGCAGTAGGACGACAGCGCCATCTGCAGTCCGACTTCTTCAGAACTGTGTCCCAGGTATGGGAAAGTTGATACGCCCCCTCTGCCCGGTTCACAGTCTGGGGGGCGCATTTCCGGATCTCGATGGCCTCCCTGATCCAGCGGTGGTACTTGTTGCTTTCCGTGCCGATGATCTGGGCATGATCCCAGTCCAGGAGGTGGTTTTCCCTCTTGCAGTGTTCGGAAATGGCAGACTTTAGCTGTTCCTGCTCTGCCTGTCGTTTGGAGGAGCGTGTGCATGCTTTAGATGTTTCTTTTTCGCATTCAGTGCGATGTTCTTTTGTCCTGATGTTGAAGGCTCTGCCAGTCTCCCCGACGTAGGATTTGTTGCACGACAACATTTTGGAAATAACAAGGAAAGGACATACACAAGAACTCACGGATCATCTCAACACACTGGATGACACAAAAAACATCAAGTTCACCCACGAAGAGGAAACAGACAGCACCATACATTTCGTGGACCTGGACATAAAACACCTGGAAGATGGCAGCATTAAAATTCACATATATCGGAAACCCACTCACACAGACCAATACCTCCTTTGGATGTCAGAACATCCCATTAACCACAAACTTTCAGTCGTAAGAACCCTTTTCGAACGCACAAAACTAATCACACAGGAAGAAGACAGAAAAGAGGAGGAACAACACATCATAAAAGCACTACGAAAGTGCAACTATCCGATGTGGGCCATAAACAAAGGCCGCCAACAAGCAAAACAAAACAAAGACACAAAAAAGAGAACAACAACTAAACAAACTGAGAAACAAAACAGGGCCATGGTGACACTTCCATACATCAGAGGGATCACAGAGAGAATACAACGGGCCATGAATAAGTACAACATCAGCACCCCAGTAAAACCACACATAAAACTACGGCAGTTACTAGTACATCCCAAGGACAAAATAGAGCCACAACACAAATGCAATATCATTTACGAAATACCTTGTTTGTCGTGCAACAAATCCTACGTCGGGGAGACTGGCAGAGCCTTCAACATCAGGACAAAAGAACATCGCACTGAATGCGAAAAAGAAACATCTAAAGCATGCACACGCTCCTCCAAACGACAGGCAGAGCAGGAACAGCTAAAGTCTGCCATTTCCAAACACTGCAAGAGGGAAAACCACCTCATGGACTGGGATCATGCCCAGATCATCGGCACGGAAAGCAACAAGTACCACCGCTGGATCAGGGAGGCCATCGAGATCTGGAAACGCCCCCCAGACTGTGAACCGGGCAGAGGTGGCGTATCAACTTTCCCATACCTGGGACACAGTACTGAAGAAGTCGGACTGCAGATTGCGCTGTCATCCTACTGCACCCAGTAGGAAGCTGGCGCCAAAAGCTGTATAAATCAGCCGACCAGACAACATCACGTGACACTTCTGAGGAAGGCTGCAGCTTGGCAGCCGAAACATGTCAAGGTAGGCAAAATAACCTCTGGCCTGTGTATACGAATCCAAACCACAAGGATCTCAAGTTTGGTGGTGTTAACAGTCATTATAACCAAGATATGCAAAAGTTTATGTTTAAAGCGATACTTCAACATTTTGGCAAATTGGCCCATTTAGCGCAATTATTTAGTCATTTCGAACAGTATACTTACTTTTTTTGTGAGGGCGAGCTGTTGTTTATTCAGAGGTGAGTCGGGGAAGGTTTTCGGGACGGACACAATGGAAGTGGATGGTATTTTGGTTCCCCCTCGTCAAACTCATCAAATACACAATCCAACAACCCCAAACACTTTGGTGGACAAATTATAATCTGCACATTCACTATGCTGTGAAGTATTAATGCAAAATTACGAGATTGAGTTGTTCATGCGAAGATTGCTAAGACGGAACTACTTGTCTGGGCGTAGTAATTTCAAAAGAAAAAGTAGTTCCCAGTATTTGCTTCAGTGTCGTAACGCTACAATATTATTTGTTGGTGTTCCACAGTGTCGTGAATGTGCGGATTATAACGTGTCCACCAAAGTGTTTTGGGGTTGTTGGATTGTGTATTTGATGAGTTTGACGAGGGGAACCAAAATACCATCCACTTCCATTGTGTCCGTCCCGAAAACCTTCCCCGACTCACCTCTGAATAAACAACAGCTCGCCCTCACAAAAAAAGTAAGTATGCTGTTCGAAATGACTAAATAATTGTGCTAAATGGGCCAATTTGCCAAAATGTTGAAGTATCGCTTTAACTACCTAGCTAGTAAAGTTTAGTCAAGCATCATTTGCGCATATTTTGACGGAGCAAAATTCTTTTGAAAACTTCAGGTCGGAACCAGCTGAAGACTGTATCTGCCAATTTAAGAACGGATCGGACAAAACGTCAAGGAGCAGTTCCAGAAAGTATGTTTTTCAGTTTTTGCGATTTAGCGATAAAAACTCATGGCAGAAATGGGCGTGGCCTAGCCCAAGTGATTCAGCTCTACTCAGGGAATGAGAAGATATAAGTTTTTGGAATGTGCGATACATGGGGTGGGAGTTATAGACCAAAACGTGTTTACGTGGCTTATAGCGCCACCTGCTGGCGGACTGATTTGAGTTTTTGCGTCCTCCGTTGGACCAAGGTTCTGGACTAACCCACCCATTTTCACTGTCCTCCCATGTACGGTTTGGGCTGCAGCGGGACTTAGAGAGAAGATCACTGGAACAAATGTCATTCACTTACACCTGCGCCGCAGCTGTTTTTGTGGCAGGAAAATGAGGACTTGTGCACGTACGCACGCCCACATTTCCCGCACACCAGACGCTGACTTTTTTGATCTTCTGCAGGGATAAAAAGTACAAGATAGCAGATGAGAGACACTATTTAAAAGAAAAACTGCGATTCAAGCAGTGAAACAGAAAACTTCCATTCAAACTTCAAAAAGAGTGTACAGGGGTTACACTCTGGCTTATTGAGCTCCTTTAACTGCTGAACGGTTGTTTGGGATGAACTTTTTCTTGGTGGGATTTTCACTCAACTCTCATGTTGACACGTTCTGTTAATAAGCTGCATGTTGAATCATTAAAACAAATTAAAAAAAAAAAATCCCAATATCGATTCACACGTACATGTGATCTCATTTCTACACACTTCTAATGCCCTTTATATCACGAGCTGCAATCACAAATGCAGACGCAGCACTATGACTGACTCCTCCCTCAACCGACAGTAAAGCGTCTTCACAACACCATTTTGTGGAGGAAGCCCACCTTCTGAAAGCACAAGTGAGAGTTAAATCGGAGGAAAGGCTGCAGTCAGGAGGGTTAAGTCGTTTTTCCACCCATCCATCCAAACACAACTTGTGCCCCGAAAAGGTTTGCATTCAGCGGTGTAGAGCTACTTTCAGTGTCAGTTGAATTGTGAAGTTAGTTTTGTCCGGGTCGCAGCACCACAAGGCAACACCACAAATCTTTACAGTCGTCTGAAACGTCACAATCCAATCAGCATGATGAAGCTTGACAACATCAGAAACTAAAAGAGATGTCAACAGCCAGAACTTTGTTCAATGCAACGTCATACTCGCCAAACTCCAGCAGACATGAGCATGGAGCCACCAAACTATTGTACAAACATCTGCTCTGCATTCTGAATCAGTCTCACTGTTCAATACTCTACTTGAATGACCATTTCAATGTAATGTCTTTCTTTTCCTTTTTTATTTTTTTTTGTTGTTGTTGAAGGTCTTGAGTGCAATTTTTTTTTTTTTTTTTTTTTTTTTTGTGGGAAAGAAAACATCATGCCAGAGAATCGCAATCTCAATTCTAAGCAAAAATATTGTGACTCGCTGGCGGCGGCGAGAGTCGGTGAAAACCCTCACTGAAGGGATGACCCGACTGTCTGAGGAAACGGTGATGGATCTCCAGGCCAGGAGCATGAGGGACAACTTAGTCTTCCCTGGAATCCCAGAGCAGACGGAGGAGGACCCCAAGACGACGGTGAAAAGTTTCATCAAAATGCACCCGAAGCTCCCGGAGGAAGCGCTGGAAAACATCTCCTTCCACAGGATCCACGGCCTGGGAGGGAAAAGACCCTTAGAGTCCAGACCCAGACCCATAGTTCATGAACTTTAAAAGGGGGAGCAGGTGAAAAGCCAGGGAGCTGAAGGGAATCAACTTCGGCTTGAATGATCAGTTTCCGAAGGAGATCCTGGATCGGCGCAGAGTTCTGTCCCCGATCAGAAAAAAAAAATCATCTCCGAGGGCTCCCCCAGTGGATGGATAGAGCTGCCTTGCATGGCAGCTGCTTCTACTGAAAGTTCAATCACAGATTTATGATCACACTATCCATGAAAAACGTTAAAGTCTGTATTGCTAACGTGTATGGACCTAATGTTGATTATCCCTCCTTCTTTCACTCCCTCTTCTCCTCATCACTAGATGATCACTCAGGTCACACATTGATCAATGGAGGGGATTTCAACATGGTGTGTGTGTGATCCAGAAATGGATAGGCTCAGTACCACAGGAAGTCAACGACTCTGGCAATCCTCAGAAACTGTGAAACGGTACATGAAGGATTTTGGTCTTTGCGATGCCTGGTGCTCTCATCACCCCACGGCAAGAGAATACACATTCTTCTCCTCAGTTCACCATTCCTACTCTGGATTAGAGTTTTTAACTGGCAGCACACTGATGAATGAATCCGTGTATCATTCGTTCAATTGATATTCAATTAAGAATCAAAAAACAAAATATAGAAAAATGAGTCGTTTTTCCTTTTTTGTTTTTAAAATAAAAATGAATAAATGAAAATTGGTTTGTTTTTCAATATCCCGTTTGTTAAGACAGATCAAATAAAGGAAAGTTGAAATACGGCCACAGAGAAGACTTTAATATGATTTTTCAATTTCTTCGATCTCCGTGACCCGGAAGTTCTATCGTCTTTTGGTTTTTGTCAGCGGGAAAGTGGGTGGGTCACGGGACCCTGTGGGTCAGTTTATGGCCAGCACACAGTACAGAATGATCAGGCCGAATTTTGCCCCGATCTTCTCCTGCCAACCAAAGCCGACAAGGTCCGACTGTCTGGATTATGGTAATGAGTTCCTGTCCGATCTTCGTGTAGTGTGCGTTGTGTTCCGAGAGATGTTTTCCAGTCGGAGCCTCTTGGGAGGCGTCGGAATGAACATGCATAGATAATGAACATGTTTAATTTTTCTGATCGCAAATCCTGTGGTGTGTGGAGCTCTGAGAGGAGCTGATCAGCTCCGAGCAGACCTGACCACACCCTTGAAATAAAGCTCCCTGATTGGCTGGTGCTGCTGCTTAAAAAAAATCCCCTCTCAGCTGTCAGAGATGGAGACATACGTGAAATATATTCACTATATGACAGTGAAAGAGGAAAGTCAGAACTCCTAAACTGAGCAGTGCAGAAAGTGATGGTCAATCATCAATAACTGGATTGCTCCTGGATAAACTGGATTTCCTCCATTCAGACCCAAACTCCGATCTGATTCATTCATCTGCATTGCCAGTCCTGCAATAATTCCAAAGTAATAATTCATCTCCATTATTAACCATCACGGAAGAATGAGGAAAAAAATACATGAAAAAAAACCCCAAAAAACTCCCTGACTCCGTCCCTTCAGAGCGACAGAGCATCATATAATGAAACTTACCAAAGCTCAATGAGATTTTATTCTGGTGTAAACTATCCAATCTGGGGACAAAAAGAATGATTTAAGATATATGGTGATTCAAAAAAGTACCACAGACTGCAACTAATAACTTTATTCTGCTGCTCCACAAGTAAAAAAAAACAAAACAAAAACGCACACATTAATAAGCTGAATTATTATCAAATGTGGAGGGTAAATTATATGAAAATGATCTCAAACTATGGTTCCCTCTTCAGTACTGACCCTAACTCTACATTTAAATTTTCTGACAAGTGGGGGGTGGGGTGGGGTGGGGGTCTGCGCTGAAGGAGCGATGCCGATGTGAATGAATGAACAGAGGGAATTAATGAATTTTCCCTTATTATTGAAAATGGAGATGAATGTAAACACAGGAATGAAGGGAGACGCGCAAAGTCACATTGGACGAGCGAGATTTGGAAGAGTGAGGAGCGATTTTCTGATGAAGAATCTAAGGTGCGGTCCGCTGTGCTGAAATGGCCAATTTACAGCTGTGGTGCAGAATATCAGTGGGTAACTGTTTAAATAAGTCCAAGGCAGTGTCCATGGTGCTGAAATAGCTCATCCACCATTTCAGTACAGATTAACAACAGGTCTCTATTCACTGATGAATTCCAATTTGCTGTCCATGGTGCTGAAATATCTAATCGAAAATTGTGGTGCAGAATATAAATTTGCCTGTTTTAATCAGTCCAAGGCGCTGTCCGTTGTGCTGAAATGGACAATTGACAATTTTATTGAAGACTGTCAGTGGGTCACTGTTTTAACACTAGGAATACCAGGATTTTCTGGCCTCCCTGGGAAACCCAGAGAGGCCAAAGTGGTCCAGTGCTTTTGAATACACAAGTCGTTCTCCTACAGCCAGCCACCTTTCATTTGTAAATGCAGCCGATACCTTCCAGCTAGTTGGTTCATGCATACCTCTGAGGGGGAGGAGGAGGCTTGAAAACAGCTAGGGACTACTTTGAGATTTCCTCCTGAGTTTGGCAGAGAAGATTCTTTCCAAACACAATGAACTTTTTTAACCATCACAAATTGTGATGTAACTCCCAGGGTTTGACTGGGACCCAGTTGAGATTGACAGGTTTCCCACAATCTCCAATGTTTGGAGTTTCCTTGTTGCAAACTGCATTTGGTCCTACAATCCAGGCAGGCACATCACCACAAACAGCTGTTCCCAACAAAGTCTCGCTGCTGTTTCTTGCAATACATTGCAACAAAACCAGACAAGGTTGGGATAAAGTTCTGGGTGGAATGTGACCTGAAGAATAAGTATGTGTGCAACATGGTCCCCTATGTTGGGAAAGACCCCAGCCATGCCAAGGGAGTGAGAGTGGGAGAAGATGTGGTGATGAAGCTGATGGAGCCGTTTTGGACAAAGGCAGAACGGTAACAACAGATACATTTCTTCATGTCTCTGGCTCTCGCCAAACAACTCCTCTGATGGAAGACCACCATCCTTGGCACAATGAATAAGATTCGTGGGGAACTGCCCGGATCAGCCAAGCAGACTGAATTCTGTGCATCATCAATATGTCACAGGAAGAAATGAAAAACATAAACTGCGTCAACCTCTTACTTCAGTTTTACATTAGATGCAGATTCAGTGTTATATTTTCTACAAGCACATACAGCGCCTTGCAAAAGTATATTTCCTCCTTGAATTTTTTGACCTTTTGTTAAATTTCATACTGCAAACATAAATACATAAAATTGGCAAATCGGCCAAGAAGACTCTTTCCAAAAAGACTGAATTTTTTGTAATCCCAAGTTTTCTTACTTTTTTTTTTCCTACCTATGAAACTCTTCCCCTTTTCCCCTGATTTTCAGTGCACAGCTCAGCGGCCGATCGCTGGCCTGCTTTTCTTTTGTAAATGCAGCCGATACCTGCCGGGTTGGTGGCTCATGCATACCTATTGGGGGGGAAGAGCCAGGGAGGAAGATTCTTTCTCCAAACAATGGATTTGTTTTGTGTGGTGGGGGTTTGGGAGCCAGAGTGTGAGGGGGAGGAAGGCACTTCAGTGCAGGGGTAGCCTTGTGAAAAGGCCACCTCAAACCTCCCCTCAACAGAAGGACTGATTTTTGTGGCACAGAGAAGAGTGTAGTTTTGCGTTTGTTTCTCTTACAGATCATTGGAATCATTGCAGACCAGTCACATCTGTTCTAAAAATCAGATTGCACTCAGACTCTGTTTAGTCATTAGCTCAACATTTGATCATTTAGGAAACAATCAGACAACTTCTGAAGCCACTATGTGAGAAGGGGGTGAATAATATCGCACATCCTACTTTTCAGGTTTTTATTTCGAAAAACAAGTTTAAATGTTGTACAAATTTCATTTCACTGCACACTTGTGTCCCATTTGATGTTGGTTCCTCACAAAATATGCCAATTTTATAACTTAATGTTCAAAGTATGAAATTTAAGAAAAAGGGCAAAGAATTCAAAAGAGGTGAAGACTTTTTCAAGGCACTGTACATACTATGTTATGACAAATATTGTTTTCATACACAGCACCCACAGATGCACTGTAAAATATATCTTATTTTTTTAACTATGAAATACACACACTAATAAAATGTGCAAACTCCCCAATTCTCGTGCAAAATGATACCTTACATCCACAACAAAGTTTTCTCTTCTGAAAATGTTAATTTGTGTCAAAGTGATATAAACTATCACATGAAGAGAGTTTTAGAAGCATCAGCTGAACATTGGTGTGTGTGCTACACTTCTCCCTCTGTTTGGGCCACATTCCTGCATGATGCATTGCGTAGCGGCTGCATTTACAAATGAAAGGTGGCTGGCTGGAGGACAACGACTTGTGTATTCAAAAGCACTGAGCCACTGTGGCCCCTCTATGGGTTCTGGGATGGGTTGGGCCAAACCGGCCCCTGCTTGGTAAACCTAGTGTTAATAAGTTCAAGGCGCTGTCCATGGTGCTGAAATCGCTCATCCACCATTTCGGTACAGATTAACAGCAGGTCTCTATGCATTGATAAATTCCAAGTCACTGTCCATGGTGCTGAAATAGCCAATCCAACGTTGTGGTGAACATTGTCAGTGGGTCACTGTATCCTTTAAATCCCAAGGCGCTGTCCATGGTGCTCAAACAGTCAATCGAAAATTGTGGTGTAGAGTATTTTTTTTTTTTTTTATTTCGAACATCTTAAAGAAAAAGAAAATAAATAAGACAAACAGAAAAAAAAGAAAACTCTGATATATATATGCATACACATGCACACATATCGTCCATATACATATACACATGCATATAATCATACACATACACATACATATATACACATGCACATACATACAATATGTACATATACATATACACATACAAACACTCATGTGTATATATATATATATATATACACATATATACATACACGCACAGATATGCACATAAACATACACATGTAAACACATAGACATGCATGTAAACATACATTGGAGGACAAAACGTAAAAAAAATAGCATCAAGATCAGTACAAGATTTTTTTTTTTGTTTTTTTCTCCTCCATGAGTCGTCTTCTTCTTTTTTTTTTTTTTTTTTTTTGGTTCGAAAAGGGTGTAGGAAGAAGCAAATAGCTTATCTAGTCCTACCCCTTATTCCAAAACCTTATAAGAACATTTCAGGTTTCAGGCATTCAAAGAAACACCAAATAATACAACTTGATGCAGCTAACTGAAAACTATAACAGAATCTAAACATATTTCACAAAATACAAGAATATATTTAATGAATAAACTATTTCAAAGCACAAATTTCTTTTTCTTCATACCATCCCAGTCTGGAATTTTTGAAAATACTTTTTAGCCTTTGTATTGTTGTGCATGTTTTTATTTCTTTATTGCAATTGTTCCACAGATTAACTCCTTTTGTGGATATGCAGTGTAGTCTCATATTAGTCCTGACTGGTTGTTTTTTAAAAATGTGTAAACGTCTGAGATTATGTTTACTCTCTCTTAAATGGAAGAACCTTTGAATACTGTTTGGCAACTGATTATTTTTAACCTTGTACATGATTTGGATCGTCTTAAAGTCAACCAGGTCCTGAAATTTTAGGGCTTTTAGTTTGATGAAGAGTTTGTTGGTTCTCTGTAACTTGATTTAGTGACGATTCTTACTGCTCTTTTCTGTAGAATGAATATTGGTTCAGTATTTGTCTTATATGTGTTTCCCCACACTTCTACACAGTAACTCATATATGGCAGTACAAAGGAACAGTACAAGGTAAAAAGAGATAGTTGATTTAGGTGATATTTAATTTTGTGCAAAATTGCAACAGACTTTGAAATTTTTGTCTTAATGTAATCAATGTGAGATTTCCAATTTAGTTTTTCATCTATCATCACTCCAAGAAATTTTATTTCTGACACTTGCTCAATTTCTACATCATTGATCATAATTTTAGCATTATTTTGAGTTGGTCGATTCCCAAAAATCATATATTTAGTTTTACCGAGGTTCAGTGTGAGTTTGTTTGAATCAAACCAGCACTTTAGTTTTTCAAGTTCACCTCGGACTGTATTCAAAAGTTCTTCCAAACTGTCCCCACAGCGTAGTAAAGTTGTATCATCAGCAAACAATATTGTCCTAAGATTGCAAGGGACTTCACAGATATTATTAATATACATAATAAACAATAGAGGGCCTAACACTGATCCCTGTGGAACTCCACAAGTTATCTTTTTCATTTCAGATTTAAACTCCTGGTTGATTTGCACAAACTGATACCTGTTATTTAGATAACTTGCGAGCCAAGTGAGTGATAGTCCTCTTATTCCATACTTCTGTAATTTTGATATCAGTATTTCATGGTTGACTGTGTCAAATGCTTTTTTTAAGTCCAGAAAAACAGCAAGATAATATTCTTTATTTTCGACAGCAGTAGTTACTGTTCCACTAAATCAGTGAGAGCCATTGAAGTTGTCCTGTTCTTTCGAAATCCATATTGTTGGTCATAAAGTATGTTGTGTTTCATAATGAAATCATACAGTCTAGAATAAAATATCTTCTCCAGTATTTTAGAGAATTGTGGCAACAGTGATATTGGCCTGTAATTGGATAGTATGTGTTTCTCACCTGATTTGTATTTTGGTATAACTTTAGCAATTTTCATTTTGTTTGGAAAGACACCTGTAGCAAGGGACTGATTACAAATGTGGGTAAAGGGTTTAACCACACAGTCAATGATGCTTTTGAGCAGTGACATGTCAATGTTGTTACAGTCTGTTGATTTTTTTCTCTCAAATCCTCTGGCAATATCAATGATTTCTTTTTCATCAGTGGCTCTTAAAAACATTGCCTCCTTCACATTTATATTTTTACTGGTGATTTCACTTACATTGCTGGGGGTTGATATTTTGTTTGCAAGACTTTGACCAACATCGACAAAAAAGTTGTTAAATTCGTTGGCTATTTCTGTTGTTTCGGTCACACTGTTGTTACTCCTGTTGAGGATAAGGTTAGGGTAATTTGGTCCGCCAAAACTTTTATTTTCCTCCAGTAGACTACTATAATAGTTCTGTTTGCCGTTTCTAATAATTCTTGTTAACTTGTTCTTATATATCTTGTATTTTTGTTCTGCCTCTTGCGTTCTCCTCTTTAAAAAATCTTTATATAGTACATTTTTCTTCCAACATGCATTCAGTATTCCTTTAGTTAGCCAAGGCTTTTTACTTGCTTTTTGGTTAATTTTTTTCCTTACCAGAGGACAGTGTTTTTCTTAAAGATGAGTTACTGTCAGCACAAACATATATTATGCATTATCAGTGTCATCCACATAAACTTTCCCCCAATCTTGGTTCCTGAGGTCTTTCCTTAAAGAATCAATAGCTTGGTCAGTCTGGTATCCGGTTACTTTGTAGGTAGCAGTGCCTTTTGTTGTTCCTGTGTTGCTTGGGATGATTGCAAACACTGGCAGATGATCACTTGTGTCATTTATCACAAGCCCACTAGAAACCTTTTTATCAATAACATTTGTAAAAATGTTATCAATAAGTGTGGCACTATGTGTTGTTATTCTTGTTGGCCTTGTGATAGTAGGATACAAGCAAATGCTGTACATTGAATTTATGAAATCATTGGTATTTTTTTGTTCCTGTGAGTTTAACAGATCGTTGGTATTTTTTTGTTCCTGTGAGTTTAACAGATCGATATTAAAGTCCCCACAAACAAATAGCATTTTATTTCTTACTGTTCCATACAGTTCTACCATTTGCTCCTTAAATACATCAACACACGACCCAGGAGTTCTGTAGACACAGCTTAATATTATATTTGCAGAATTCTTAGTTTGTATTTCTACTGTGACACATTCCATTACATTATCCACTGTCAGGGACATTTTGTCAACAATTTTACTTGAGTGTTGTTTATCGATATATAAAGCCACACCTCCACCCTTTTTTTGTTTCCTGTTCACATAGTACATCACATATCCTTCAATTTCCACAGGAGCAAGTTGCTCATGATTCAACCATGTCTCTGATACCGCAATTGCAGTAAATTGTTTAATTGTCTTAAGCAGTTTTTGATTTTTGATAAATTTGAATTTAGACTTCTGCTATTAAAGTGTATAATTGATATTGCACCAGATGTTTGTATACTTTTTTCAAATATTTCTTCAGTGTAATACTCACACTGATTCTGTGTGTTGATGTAGATATTGTTTTCAGGGTCAACATCTATTTCAGCGTCATAGTCTTTGTGCTCTGTGAATTTGTAAGTACATAGATTCAGTGATTTAAGTTCAGTCATGTCATGTCCAGGCACTTCAGTCGATAGAATATCACAACTGTGGTAGTTTATCAGAAGTTAAGTGTATCATGTTTTCCCAATGTTTTATTGTTAAATACTTCAATTTGATTATTCCTCTAGTATCTCTCCAACTCTGTGATGTCATTGATGACAAGGACTGTAGCTACTTCTGGTGCACCATTTAGCTTCATGAATACTCTACAGTTGTTTGTCCATGTTGATTGAATTTTGCCTTGTTTTTTCATGACCCAAGCTTGTCTGGCAATGTCAGCATTTTTCTTAGTCAGGTTCTCATTTAGATACACATTGGCTCCTCTCAGTTTTTTTCCTTGTTTTAACAGTGCTGTTTTCTGTTTTCTACTTACAAAACAAATTATAATGGCAGGTGTCATATTTTTGTTTCTTTGAGGTAGAGGGTGACAAGCTTCAATATTTTGACTTCTATTCCCTTAGTGTTAAAAAAGTTGATCACCTGCTGTTCAATGGACTCCAGGTCTGGCCCTGTGGGTTCTCCATCAGCTTGAACTGCCCGAGCATATGATCGGGGCTTGGTTTCCAATCCACTGACAATGACGTCATTTATCCGTGTGTACTGTTCAAGATCTGCCACGCGGGCCTCCAGAGAGGATATTTTCTTGTCTTTTTCAGCATTTTGCTTCTTTAGTTCTTTTATTTCATTCATAAGGTCCATAATGAGCTTTTGTTGTTTTGATATGTTAGATGTCTCCTCTGACATAAAATTGAGAGATTTTTTAATATCTTCCACCTCCTCCTGTGATTGCATATGCTTTCTTCGGCCCCATTGTGAAGAATTGGTCGAGAAAGTGTGTTCTTATGGGAGCTCACCTTTATTTATTGTGTAACCAGGTCAGTGTGGCTGCTTAGCTCCTCCTGAGCCTGCTGCTGCCGCTGTGGACGGTTCAGTGTGGCTGCTTAGCTCCTCCTGAGCCTGCTGCTTTGTCCCTAAATTTGTCCCTGTGGTAATAAGTCCAAGGCACCCTGTTTTGCTGAAATGGCCAATTTATAATTGTGTTGCAGAATATCAGTAGGCCGTTCTTTCATGATGATTCCAAGGCACAGTCCATGGTGCTGAAATCTCTCATCCACCATTTCGGTGCAGATTAACAGCAGGTCTCTATTCATTGAGAATTTCAATTTGCTGCCCATGGTGCTGAAATACTCAACCCAACGTTGCGGTGAATGTTTTCAGTGGGACACTGTTTTAAAAAGTCCAAGGTACTGCCCGTTGCACTGAAATGGCCAATTTACAAGTGTGTTGAAGATTGTCAGTGGGTCACTGTTTTGATAAGTTTAAGCCGCTGTCCATGGTGCTGAAATCGCTCATCCACCATTTCGGTAAAGATTAAAGGTGGAATACAACATTTTGATTTCCGGGTGGATCACCTAAATAATTGGTGGGTCTGTTTGTCAATCATTCTAACGAGCTGCTTTCGTAAGGCGGTTCTACGTGCTTGCGCCCAATCAGCTTCTCCCTTTTGCGCATGCGCATTCTGAGTGTTTATGTAGCCGGTGAGCTTCTGAGCTAGTACTTACCGATGGCGAGTCTGACATAATGAAACTGTAGCTGTTTCAGGAAAAAAAAGCTTTATTTATGAGCGAGGCGGATCGCAGAAACTGTACAGAGCCGTGCACACCGGAGAAGAGGAGATCGCGCTCGTACACTTCCGCGTTTTCTGGGAGAAGCAGGAGAGCCGGGCGGATGGTCTGGCGCATGCGCGTTGTTCAAAAAGTGAGTAACAGACGTGGGGCTTCGTCTTTTCGAGAAAATGTTGTATTCCACCTTTAACAGCAGGTCTCTATTCATTGATGAATTCCAAGTCACTGTCCATGGTGCTGAAATAGCCAATCCAAAGTTGTGGTGAACTCTTTCAGTGGGACACTGTTTTAATAAGTCCAAGGTGCTGTCCATGGTGCTGAAATGGCCAATTAACAGTTGTGGTGCAGAATATCAGTGGGTCACTGTTTCATTTAAAATCCAAGGTGCTGTCCATGGTGCTTAAACAGCCATTCCACCTTTATGGGGCAAAGTATAAGTTTGTCCCTGTTTTAATAAGTCCATGGCACCGTCTGTTGTGATGAAATGTTCAATTTACAATTGTGGTGCAGAACAGCAGTAGATCGCTCTTTCATGATGCTTCCAAGGTTCTGTCCATGGTGCTGAAATAGCCAATTCACTATTTGGTGCAGATCATTAGTGGGACACTGTTAAATGATGAACGTGAGGCGCAGTCCATATGACTGAAATAGCCAAATGACAATTGTTATTATCAGTGAGTCGCTGTTTAATGATAAACACAATCCGCTGTCCATGGTGCTGAAATAGCCAATTGACAATTGAGGAGCAGATTGTCAGTGGGTCACTGTATCCTTTAAAACCCATGGTGCAGGAAATAGCCAATCCACCACTGGGGTGAAGACTGTCAGTGGATCACTGTTTTAATAAGTCCAAAGCGCTATCCATGGTGCTGAAATAGACAGCCCACCATTGTGGTGCAGAGTATCGGTTGGTCACTGTATCATTGGCAATCCAAGGTGCTGTCCATGGTGCTGAAATAGCCAATCCAATGTTGTGGTGCAGAGAATAAGTTTGTCACTGTTTTAATAAGTCCAAGGCGCCGTCCGTTGTGCTGAAATGGCCAGTTTACAATTGTGGTGTAGAATATCAGTGGGTCACTATCATTGAAAATCCAAGGCGCTGTAGTAATGGAAATTTCTATGTGTTTTTTATGTTTATGTGTTTATTTTGAACGGGACCAGTGTAGACCATAGTCCGTGGGGTGGGGGGAGGGGCCTGGGATAGCGGCGTGAGCGACAGAGCCATATACCCGCGATGTTGGGGGCGGGGTGTACCGGTGGCTGAGGCATACATCTGTGGTGCCGGGGGGCGGGGGCCGTCCATTCGGAGAGGTGTACGTCCATTCACGGGCCCCGGGAGGTACGTGCGTGCGTGACTTTGTTGGAATCGCGGGCCCGATTGGACGGTTTGGCGGGCCAGATTTGGCCCACGGGCCGCCAGGGCCAACCCTTGGTATACAGTGTACTGACCTGAATTTGTTGAGTTTTGAACACTTGTGTGTTGTAGGTCTATACCACTGAGATGTTACATGAGAAGTGTGTGCAGCAACAGAACATTGTGTGTAGTGCTTACACAACAAGGTGATGTGCAATTGGCGTCAGAGTGTAAAGAAGGAAAGTCAGAGTCTAGCGGAGTCATAAGGGAGTGTGAAGTAGTGACAATTCGAGTCGAGCAAATGGTACGTGAAGTTAAGGTTGTGCAAATTGTGCCAAAGTTCAGATTTTTGTGTGTTAACAATCGTGAAAAACTGTATTGTCATATTGGTGTCATCTAATTGCATAAACTAACTCACTCACATGCTTACTAACTCACTTTTTACTCGCACGTTCACATTTATTGACCGATGTCTTCTGTCTTTTTTATTTCACAGAAGGAGCTGGACGTGGTGATGAGAATGTGGAACACCCATGGGATCCAGCCAGGCAGTAAAGGATTTGATGTGTTCCATGGAAAACCTTTCCTCTGTATCATGAACCAGAATCTTACACCCGTGTGGCAACAGTGTGATAGAACAAATGGTTAACTTGAAACCTAAAACCAGGCATTTCAGTTTATGGTACAACCAAATCTACACCACGGCTAAATTTCTGTGAAGATCCATAAATTTGTATTAATTGAATCTCTTGTTTAGACTGATTTGTTGTCTTTTTTTAACAGGGATTTAAGAGTATCTCTTTATAAAGATAAAACTGTCCAGAAAGGATTATTGAATTGCTCTGATATTTATACCCTCAGATGGAGGCTGAATGGACTCAAATATTTATGACAACCTCTATAGTCAGTGGCTGCATACTGGTTCACTCTCTGTAGGATACATTTGTACTTAAGTTCCTCCTCATCTCTCTAAGGCACACACATCGACGGCTGGCTGATGCCCCCGTGCACGCCAGTCGTGTGGGCTCAGGAGCACAGCTTTTTGTTATAGTTTAACACACAACCACATCCATGCACACACTGATAACTGACAATCTGTGAAGTTTTTCACATTTTGTAAATAAAAAGTGTTTAGCCCTGCATCCTGGGCTCTTCGCTGGTCTTTGTTGCAGACTTCGGGCTCCTGGTTGTAAAACACACAGCTTCACTGCGAGGTAAGGCTGGGCTCTCCAGGTAGGTACAACAGTCTCTCTGGTCTCTTTAAAGCTTTAAGAGCAGCAGAAACCAGGATTCATGAAATCATAGATATGAACCAATATAATTAGACTGGGAAATATTAAAAAAGACTGGCTTGAGTTTGAAACAGTTTAATACAAAAATAGAATCTTTGTTGACAATGATATTCTGACGGCATTTTGACAGGGTCTCCTCATCCTTCATCCCACCAGCATCTCTGTCCAGCTGCCACAGTAAAAACAAAAACTGAAGTCATAAAAGAAAACTCCGCTGAACAAGCCCTAAAATACTATATTAATATAATATATAATCAGGAAGCAGTCTGGGCTGCATTACTGGTCATCAATAGGATAACGCCTGTTAAAGCTTTGACAAAGCAGAACCTTCCTGCACTCAGCATCCAGTGCAATACGTCTTTTCAATTCATGACCTTAAATTTCACTCTGGTTCATTTCAAATCCCAGTTTCTCATTTACTGTGTCATAATTGATTCATTTTAATGTAATTTTGTGAAGATAAAAACATAAGCAAATACTCTGCCTTTTTTGTTTCACCATGAATTCAGACTAAACATCAGTGAATGGATTCTGTTCCATTTGGGTGTTTGAGACTTCCAAATACATCTAAAGTCTCTCAGGCAGGTTTCAGCCACCTTGCTGTTGTCAGTTAACCTGATTGATGATTCTGTCAACATCGAATCACTTGAAAAAAACAACTTCTGTATCTTTCTCTGTAATGAGCATGTGGCTATGGCTGTTCTGCTACATGTATATAACTGAAAAACAGCAGAGCAGCAGGGCTGTCAGGATGGGAAGCAGGGAAACAGCAGTATCTGATTATTACATCAGTACAGAAAGCTCACCTGGTGAATTCGGTGTGGTTTGTTGCAGTTATTTGGGCTGCAGCTCATCAAACACCTGGATCCTGCACCAGAAAACACACAGGTCCCTGCATGAGGAGGCTAAATATCACAGTTCCACAGTGCAGATGCTGGACAGAGAGTTTTTGATTTGCGTGCATCATAGAAGTTATTCAGAAATGGGAAACAGCACAAAGAACCTCAGTAACAGGCTGAACTCACATCTGTCTGGTACGTGGCAGCACAGCATGTCGCTGTCTGGCCAAAGATGGTGATTTCTGGTTCGCTGTAAGATTGTCGTTTTGCATCATGCTTTTACTTTGAAGGCTCTGGGCTTCCTTTTTTTTAATTTTCATTGAGCAAGTTGGATAAGGGGAAAGTGGTCGCTTGGCGCCTCTGTGTTGTGCAGAATTGCTTTTCATTCCATACGTCAGTGAAATAGGAAATACCCCCGAAAACCAGTGTTTTCTTTGTACAGTGTGAGCAACAACAACAAATTATACTTCATGCACGGACTGTGAGAGCTCTTCCCTGTTGCTCCAGAACAAATCCTGACCGAGAGAAAAAAAAAACTTTACCTTCATACTCTAGCTCCATGTACAGCAGTGGGTTCAGTCTCTATGTATTTGTGATTGTGTGTATGTGTATTTGTGTGTGTGTGTGTGTGTGTGTGTGTGTGTGTGTGTGTGTGTGTGTGTGATTGCATACATGCATATGTGTGAACATGTTTTCACGTGTTTGCGTGCATGAGTGTGTTTTCATGTATATCAGTCAAACAAACCACCCAGTAACTGTAGTCACTTGTTGCTTCAGCACCATGGACAGCACTGTGTTGACTGTCTATTCACGCGCGCACGCTTGTGTGTGTGTGTGTGTGTGTGTGTGTGTGTGTGTGTGTGTGTGTGTGTGTGTCTCCATGAGCTCAGTGAAGCTGTCCTCCAGGTCACAGTGTAGAAACAGCTCCCTCTGCAGGACCGGTGGAGAAGTTCTCCTGGAACCAGCTCAGCAGTGAACAGTGAGAGCTGCATGCAGGTCAGGGAGAGCTGAGCAGGACTCTTTGCTTTCCTCTTCCTGTCAGGCTGACTGCTGCAGATGGTCAGGTCAGTCAGACCAGGCCAGTCTGGAAGTTTGAATTTGCATTTGCTCACCTTTGAACTCTGACTTTGGCAAAACTTTTTCATTAAAAGTTTATATTTTGACAATGAAACATGCTCAAATCATGGCACCAACTATGATAAAAAAGTTCTTGAACTCCACATTATGTAAGCTGTGGCTTGATATGATCACCAGCAGGGGCATCATGGTATGAGGGAACAAACTACATCTCACCTGTTGATATGAATTTCATTTAATTCAATCCCCATGAACGAGTTCCTCATCAATTTAAACCCTTAAATGTACTTAAATTTTGTTTTTCACTTGTCTGGGGAAAAAATATATATTTTGAAGAAAGAACTACGGCTCCCAATAGCGTCACGTTGCAAGGTGATTGAAGACGCCATGATGTGTGTGGTTCTGTTTGGGTTTCAAACTCAGGCTTTGGATTATGAATTAACTCTATTAAACTGAGTGAACATGTGGAAATGTGCTGCTGATAAAGTAAAATGTGTTTCATGTGAAGTAAGTCTAAAAACTTCACAGTATTGCAGTAACGTGGTTTTTGTTTATTACATCAGACATGTTGGAGGAAGATGGAGGTCGTTGCTATAGCAACCCAGTCAGTGTGGGAGAGCAGCCGTTCCAGAGAGATGCTGCAGTTCTTCTCGTCTCCTGATAGCGCCCCCCTGCTCCTAAAACAAGTGAGTTGTAGTCCACTGACAGTCCACAGACGGTTTTGGTGCAGGGTCCCAGACAGATGTATCCCAGACAGACAGATGTGGAAGCCTGGATGATCTGGTTTCTACACCTACCAAACAGATGTGCCTTTGAGACATGATGGACATGATGGAAACATATTAGTTTAAAAAACATCATTTGAGACACAAAAAAGTTTCTGCTTGGTTTGATTTCCTCTTCCTGTCAGTCTGACTGCTGCAGGCAGAGTTCTGCTGCTGCTGTTCTGAACTGATCCAGTTTAGAGGAAAGCTTTGTAGCCCTGCTGAAGAGGGAGCTGCTGCTTTCATCAGTCATCAGATGTCCTTCAGTCCCAGCAGCAGTGATATGTTCCTTTTCTCAGGAACAGTCGGCTCACCTGGTCCCTGTTGGAGCCACAGTGGAGCCACTGATCTTCTCCCAGGACAGTTCTCTCGTCTGAGACAAAGGCTCCAGTCTTGGTAAGGTCATAGGGTCAACCCCCTGAGGGATTCAGCCACAGATGGACTTTACTAGAAACCTTTGTTTCAGACCTGGAGCCAGACTGCTGCTCTTCCTGTCTTTCTTGATGAGTGTAATGAGTAAAGAGAACTGAACGAGAACATTCAGATAGTTTATCGTTGTAACATGAATTCAGTCCTGATCTCAAAGAAAAATGTGAAAAACAGAGTTTTGGTTCTCAGTTCCACTTCACACAAACAGCAACGCTGTGGCAGCTTTTGTTTCTTCCACTCACACAATAAGAGCGCTTAGCTCTTCTCTGTGATTTTCAAGTTAAAATCAAAGTTATTTTAAGCTTGGAGGATTTGTTTTGTTCATTTAAATGTATTTTGTATTTTTATTTTCAAGTTTGATGCATAAATAAATAAATGAATGAATGAATAAAAGATTCAACAAAGAAATCAATCAAGAAGAGTGGAATCTTTGAGGAATTCCATTCAACTGAGAGGAATCAAAGTTTAAGAAGTGTACAGTTCTCCCTTTTCCCAGCTGTCCCTGAAGGCACCATGAGCACCCCTGAAGTGAATGAAGCTGAGTGAGAACACCTGGACAGCTGCAGGTGGAAGAAGAAGTAGTTCCATCAGACAGCGGCAGGAAAGCAGCTGGTAAATGATGCTGAGCAGAAACAGAAGCAGGAGGATCTGGATCCTGAACCTGGATCCAACCAGGAGAACTGGTCCTCTGACACCAGCTCTGGGAACTATCGGGGACCAGTTTGTTTGGATCAGTCCAGCAAACAGGTTGTTGTGTTGTAGGTCTGTGGGGTGGGCCTCAGGTTGTTGTGTGGCAGGTCTGTGGGGTGACCCTCAGGTTGTTGAGTTGTTGTGTTGTAGGTCTGTGGGGCGGACCTCAGGTTGTTGTGTAGCAGGTCTGTGGGGTGGACCTCAGGTTGTTGAGTTGTAGGTTTGTGGGGTGGACCTCAGGTTGTTGTGTTGTAGGTCTGTGGGGTGGACCTCAGGTTGTTGTGTTGTAGGTCTGTGGGGTGGACCTCAGGTTGTTGTGTTGTAGGTCTGTGGGGTGGACCTCAGGTTGTTGTGTTGTTGTGTTGTAGGTCTGTGGGGTGGACCTCAGGTTGTTGTGTTGTTGTGTTGTAGGTTGACAGAAGAAACACACACATACTGACTGACTCATTGACTGAACAGCAAATCTAACTGAAGACAACCAGTAAAGGAGAGAAAGAGAGTTTGACTGTCAGTGATCGACTTTTATTACTTTATGATGGAACATTTCAAGAAACACCACAACAATGAAACCACAACAAACACCAGATGGAACACAGAAGAAATCACATCTTCAGTGGAGCTAAACTCCTCCCACCCCCTGATTGGCCCCTCTCACCTTCTGATTGACCCCTGCTACCTTCTGATAGGCTCCTCCCACTTTCTGATAGACCCCTCCAACCTTCTGACAGGCTCCTCCTCCTCCCTGCTGTCAGAGACAGAGACGCCCCTCCTACAGAGGACACAGACTCACTGAAGAACCAGGCCAGAGGAATCCTAATCCAGCATATAGAGGCTCAGTGAATGTGGTGTTGAAGGTGTAGAGGTGGATCAGAGAGTCAGAGGAGACTCTGAAGAAGGACAGAGAGCCAGCAGGACAGTCCACATACACTGCTACTCTACCAGAGGAGGAGGAGGAGGAGGAGGAGGAGGAGGAGAGGCATGTTACTCTGTCATTGTGACAGACATAGTAACGTCCACTCCAGCAGTCCAGACTCCATGACTGATGATTCCTTCCAAACCAACACTCCTCGCTGTCTCCTTTCCTTCTGATTCCTCTGTAACTCACTGATATAGAAACATCTCCGCTCCACTCGACCTCCCAGTAACATCGACCACTCAGATCATTTCTACACAGCAGCTGTTTCCAGTAATCAAATCTGTGAGGATGATCAGGATACGGCTGATCTTCCTCCACACGTGTCACCTTCCTGTTGTTGTTGGACAGTTTGAGCTTTCTGCTCATTGAGTTTTCATCCAGTTGAAGTTGAGAGAAATCTGATGGAGAGAAAAAGAGTTCAGTCCTGATGTTACACATGTGATGGATTTGTTGTTTGTGGACTTCCTGACATGTTGTTGATGGAGAGAAAGTTTGATGAGGACACTTTTTGTCAGGCTTCTCTTGTCAGGAATGTTTGAATGAATCCAAAGCTTTGATTGAAAGACAAACGGACAGTGATGAGTCCAACTTACACTTCCTCACACCAGGTTTGAGCCTCTGCTGTCCAACATGGTCCACCCTGCAGGGAGAGAGAGAGAGAGAGAGAGAGAGAGAGAGAGAGAGAGAGAGAGAGAGAGAGAGAGAGAGAGACCAATATGCTGCTTTATGGAAATGATGTTTACTGTTGTTGCCACAGTCCAGATCAATATCAAACACTGTCCAGAATCATCTCCAGGATCACATCACCCACCTCTGTTTCCCAAACTACGGTGCAGGACCAGGGTCACAAACCGTGGTGCGTTAATCAGGCGTTAATAGGAATTTGAATGAAGTGGTTATTATGGGGTGTTTCTGACAGCCCTGCTATCAGTCCATACATCCTTCAACACATTACTAGAGGAAGACACACTAAATGTAGCATGTATACAACACCAGACTACTCAGAACACACACACACAGAGCACGCGAGAGAGAGAGAGAGAGAGAGAGAGAGAGAGAGAGAGAGAGAGAGAGAGAGAGAGAGGTGTGAAGAAGAGAAGAAGAGAGGACAATCAAAGATGGTGGTCTCACTTTTCATCCTTGGTCTGGTTCTCATGTTCTCCACTGAGAGTCCTTGTAGACTGAGGGACTCCCTCCTGTCTGTCCTCACTCCGATCCATAGCAGAGCGCACACCTACACACACACACACACACACACACACACACACACACACACACACACACACATTAATTTTTTAAAAAGCATGAACAGTAACTTAAATCGTCAGTTACTTAAATTAAAGGTTTTGTGAAAGAAGAAAAAAATGTTCCGTTGAAGGCATCACATAGTGGACAACTGCCACAAGAAACTCCTGACAAGGGAAAGAAAGTCCTGAGGTTCTGAAAGTTTGCACTTTCTTCTTGGAATTATTGAAAGACGTGGGAGCTGATGTATGATGGGGTATTTTGATGTTCCTGCTGCAGCCTGCAGCCAGATCTTGGCCTTTTTTGGGTGAAAAGTCACATGATCCACTTGTATAGTTCAAAAATCTGTCTTAAACAAAATGCTCTGACTGTGTGGTGATGGAAAAAGGACTTTGATCATTCTCTTATGCCACTAAAAATAAATAAATTAAAAAAAATAATAATAAAAAAAATAAATACATAAATAATGCCATTGACAAGATCCTCGCTTGAAATAACAGCAATCAGGTGATCTAGATCACTGGAGAGAGATTTAGACTTGGCTCATGACAATCAGGACAGTTCAGAACATGGCCACAAGAGTGGATGTGGACCATTTTCACGCTTTCAATGAAGAATCTAATACTCATAATTCACCTGAAATGCACAGGATTGGAAATAAACAAACTAAAAAATTCCTAAAGAAATTTTGGCTTTGTGCCTGCGAGCTGCTGCCGAATCTATGTGTGTGTGTGTGTGTGTGTGTGTGTGTGTGTGTGTGTGTGTGTGTGTGTGTGTGAGCTCTGAGCTGAGCAGCCATAGCAGAGTGTGCAGCTGTGCACTGACAGTGAATCAGCAGTTTTTCATGCAGTGCGCATGGTTGAAGAAATGGCGTTCATCGACAACTGAGAAGCAAAATTGAAAGTTTCTTTGCACCATTTGAGTCACAAGCCTTTCATGGATTTATTCTGAAGATCTCATGTCTGTAGGATCTTCCATATAGCCTCGGGGAGTTTGGAAAGATGTGTGAAGTTTTGGTTTCAGGTGAGAAAATTTCTCTCCAAAATGCATTAGAGTAGATGGGAGAAAATTCTACACTCTCCTCAAACAAATATATCTGGTGAGAGAACTGTTTGAGATAGAGACAAAATTACCAGATTGTGAGCGTCACAACAAAAATCCCTACGTTTTGTCATTTGTGAAGACTGAGCCAGAGATGTGACCTCGGAGACAAGACAGAGATTTTTGTTTGGTTTAAATCCAGAGCCTCCCGCACTGTAAATTCCTCTGTCCCACTCTTGCCTCTCTGTGACGAACAGTCCGTTAGTCACTGGTGACGTGCACTGCACTTTGCACAGAGACACTTTTTCTCTCATTCACATTGCACTTTGTAATGCAC
Organism: Salarias fasciatus; assembly: GCF_902148845.1. Classification (NCBI taxonomy): domain Eukaryota; kingdom Metazoa; phylum Chordata; class Actinopteri; order Blenniiformes; family Blenniidae; genus Salarias; species Salarias fasciatus. Next base: position 1,814 of record NW_021941407.1, on the reverse strand, counting down.
ACAACACTTTAAAGAAAGCTAATTTGCACATAAGGAAAAAATTTGCACAACAATTGTCTTTTTGAATTATTTATTTATTGGAAACTGTTTGTGGGTCAGGTCGGGTATGGTGGCGGACCTGCAAGGCAAACATATGACTAATGAGACTGGGAATGTGCAACATATGTGCCTGTTTTTAATTGGCTTTCTTTTGGTGTTGGCATGCATGCAGTGAGTGTGGAGAAGGTGTTGGGTGTGTGAGTGTGGTGAAGTGTGTCTGTGATTTTGACCCACCTTCTGCTCTTGTGTCCAGGAGTGGTGTCCGGCCAAAAGATTCCCCGGGGGACGGACACCACTAAAGACAGTTCCGGGCTGGGCCAAGAGTGGAAATGGGTGGGAGGTGGTTTCACGGATTTTAGATATGATTTAGGATTTAATGTATTTATTTGGGTAATTAGTTTGGTTTATTCTTAAGTATGGGTTTTGTTTTCTTCAGGCCCTCCGGTCTCAAACTGTGGTACGCGTACCACTGGAGGCATGTGAGCTCCCTCTAGTGGTACGCGGGGGAATCATAGAAATGTTTTTTTTTTTTTTTTAGTAATAATCTTTGAAGATTAGTTAAAAGTCATAACTTTCAGAACCAAATATTACCATCAAAATACGTAATAATTTCAAATTAAAACGTCAAATCAACTGTAATTCACATTCAGTTTTTCTCTTCTAATATAATGTGTTGGACTGCGACGTGCTCACGTTCAGTCTCGTAGTAGTCATCGACGATTAAACTAGCTTAGCTTCACCGTCATGAGCGTGCAGAGGTGAAACGAGAGGTCCGAAAACTCTACAAATGTGGCTCCAAACAGGAGCTATTAGGAAAGGAAGTGAGAACAGGAGGAGAATACAACCAGCAGCCCTGCTGGAACTGAAGCTGACGACACTGAAGCGAACACGAGGCTATCAGGAGGCTGATTAAGCAGCGTAGCCAAAGTGTCACCGGCATCTGCTAGCGTTAGCAACAAACGACGCTGCATGAGTGCGCGCGCGCGTGAGAGAGAGAGAGAGAGAGAGAGAGAGAGAGAGAGAGAGAGAGAGAGAGAGAGAGAGAGGATGTAAGTGTGAGTGAGAGTTGCCCCTTTGTGTGACAGTTCTAGTGTTCTGCCTCTGCTAACTGTGGCTGACAGAATTAAACAAAAACACAAAGACCAAGACTATTAGAAAAATACCTGCTTCCTGTGGGTGTTTTTTGTTTTTTTTTTTACTTTGGTCATAGTGGTGGTACTTGGAAAGCCAAATTTTTTCTGAGGTGGTACTCGGTTTAAAAAGTTTGAGAAACACTGCTTTAGGCTATTATTGAGTTTGTAGTGGAGGATTTTAACATGGTTTTAGAGACCTAATATTGTGTTTTATACCTCTTGGAGTTTAATAGTTTTTACCCTGTTAGGCTCAGTGTACTGCAGGGCCCGAAGAATTTCAGTCAGCAGGGATAGTAATGGTGGTAGTGGCAGCTGTGGGCTGCTGCTGCTGCTGGGACGCTTAACTCCTAGAAAATCCTCCTATGCACTTTTTTGGCACTTTTGCACTTTATTGTTGTTTTCCACAAGAAAATAAAAAGTGGACCACTCAACCTCGGACTCATCCCTTAGTGCTCACTGTTTTTCGGCCGCTCACACCACACTGCTTACACTCTCCAATACACGCCCATTATAAACTCCAAAAACAGCTGAAGTTCTTACCAAGCTTGCAGTCTAAATTTGGTAAAAGATCTGGAAAGTATATCATACACTTGAATAGAAGACAAAAATTGCAACGTTTTAAAAGTGGGTGTGTTTAAAATT